>NW_027095440.1:5588523-5746748 GCF_036850765.1 Saccopteryx bilineata
GCCACAGACTGCAAGCCGAGTCCACACAGAGACAACACAAAAGGAAGGAAGGAAGACGCAAGTGTCTCACCCCAACACGTCCATGAGACCATACCCTCCTCACTAAAAACACTTCCAAAAGCAGGTAACATTCCCAGAAGACAACTCCTTCCGGAGACCCAGGAACACTCCTTCTGTTCCAAACATGGGGGCAGGAGGAAAACATGCCATTAGTTACATCAGGGAGCATTAGCTGCATAACACCCCAAGTCTTACCTGTCTGGATGCACTGTCCAGGATATCACATCATTTTACTGGCATGAGTTGGGCCCACCCACATACAGCAGTCTTACTTTTCCTGACAATCCCATGACAAAGATACTCACCATGGAAAGGGAACGAGACTCCGCAGTGTTACGTTGACCACAGCAGAAGACTCTGCATTTCAATCCGCCTGATCCCTTTGCAACCAGACAGGTATCCAACCTCTTTGGATGTCCCAGCCAGGAATGCCTTCCTTTCCAGGAGTGGCTCTTCATATGCAAATGCAGCAGGCTGATAGAGGAAACTCCTCACCTTGGGGCTCAGTGATTAGATCAACATGTAGCCCCACTCTTTATTAACTCTGTCCTTTGTCTATTCCAAAGGCATCTATTGGGGTATGTGCTGTGACACTGACCAAGTTCTCATTCAGAGAAACTCCGGAGCAGAAAAAAGATGAGAATGCCCTGCCTTGGCCTCCCTGTCCTCAGTCCCGCCCACTCACCCTCACCCCACCTTCTCCAGGGTAAACCTTCCTATCTCCCTCCAAGCCTAATGCCTCTCCAGTAACACCTAACACCATAGAGGTATCCCAGAAGCCACATGCCCTAGATCATGGGTCTGAAACCTATGGCTCCCGAGCCAGATATGGCTCTTTGGATGACTCCATCTGGCTTGCAGACAAATCTTTAATAAAAATAATAATAACGTTAAAAATATAAAACCTTCTCATGTATTACAATCCATTCATTTCCTACTGCTCAAGTTCATGGTTGTGGGTGGCTAGAGCCAATCACAACTGTCCTCCAAGACCACACCAAATTATTATTGGATAATGCATAAAGTACATGGGTAGTTATATGGCTCTCACGGAATTACATTTTAAAATATGTGGCATTCATGGCTCTCTCAGCCAAAAATGTTCCTGAACCCTGCCCTAGACCTACCCTTTCACCACCACACTGGAATGCACTCCTCGACCCTATGCATCCCCTAACACAAACCAAAAAGCAATATCAGACTGCAGAGGCCTGGTACCAGGAGGCAGATGCCACACCCAAGGCACGGACTGCCCTCTGAGGGAGGACCCTGGATGTATTTCCATAGATTACATGGCAGCCCAAGGGCCCTGCATCAAACTGCGGCCAGAGCCACACTTGAGATGCCCGATGCCAGACACCAGACCCAGACCCCAAGCCCTCACACCCAGTGTCTCACACCCAGTGGTGGACTCCGAGCAGGGATGATATCTTCAGTGAAACTTCTTTACCTAGACAGGAAAAAAACAGTTAAATGTAAATGATTCACAGAACAATGACAATGAGGGCTGGGATGTTTTCCTTCCTCAGACTCCACAGGTGCAAAACACAACAGATGGCTTCAGCAAAAGGCATTCCTTTTGCCAAGAGAAAGATCTTCCCTCAGACAGAACTACCCGGCATGAGCTGCCCTGAGTTAAAACATCACATGGACAGCAACCTGGATCCACCTTACTTCCCCAACCTTCTTGGCTTCAGTTATTATCCACAGTTCTGTTTAATTTCTTAAACGGAAGTATTTTTTTTACTCTCAACAATATAAACATAAATTTCCCTCAAAACCAGTAAGCTGTAACAACCAGAGACAAAGCGACATGGACAGCATGCCCTGAACTCCCATCAACAACGAGAAAACACAGTGCACACTATTCATACAGAAAAACACACAAAGCCATGATATTTTACAAACCTTTCCATTCATTCAATGGTTCGTGAATCCAGACTTCAACAACATGTATAACAGAGAGAGCTTATTTTCACATTAAAAGACAAACATTATTTAAAATGTCTTCAAAACATTCAAGCCAACAGGCAAAACCAATTTAACCTAAGCAGAAACACATCCCACTGGAAAGCCATACTATTCAGACCACCCTGGGAACTACTGAAGGGATGGAATATGAAGAATGAGAAAGAAAACCAATCACATATATTTCATTACAGGTCCAAAGGTGAAAAGAAATCCTACCATGACACACCGAATGATCACCCCACAGGAAAACCATGGTGATCACGCAGGACGATATCTACCACCCATGTGAATTCCTTATGGACTATACTGGAAACCCTTCACTGGAATCATTGGTAGACACCTGAAATATATATCCATAAAACAATCAATACACACAGAAAGAGAAACTTCATATGCTGTAATATCCAACCCTGCCATAAGTTCACGAGGCAACATAATAGACCTCCAGGCAGGAAGCATCCATGGAAAGAACATAGAGCACTGTCACCAGCCAGTTCAATTGCCCAATAAGTACCAAAACCCCACACACCTGATGACATCAAGTATATTACATACTCATAATCACATCAATACATATCATTCCCATCTCGTGGCCATCAGGAAACCTCAGGAACGACGCACAGAACCACAGAACGGTCAAAATGACACAGAAGCAAGGTAACAATTCTTCCTAAAAGATGGTTTCCTGCCTTCCTCACTAAGGGAGTGGCAGCCTCCGCTCTGACCTCATGTTCCTTTCTGACCCACTTATAAACAAAACTTAACACAGGATCACAATCCACAAGAATGAAAGTAACACTGAGGAATCTATGACAAGGCAATGCACAAAATAAACTCAGAAATGCCATGGAAAAGACATATCTACACACAGAAACTCTCCCCACAGCTCAAAGCCATCTTGTCTCCTCACTGACAACAGGTTCCTTTGCAATTTCCAAAATTCTTTCCAAAGGAAAAGCGAAATACCCTATCGATGGCTGCTCTTCCCTAGGTGTCCACAAGAGGGCGGCAGAGATGTCAATTCTATTCAGCCTGAAATAGCCTGCTCAGAGGCTCACTCACTATCTACAACCTTGGTAAAAAGGCGACCATCAGTGTCCAGCAAACCTTCCGCAGGGGGAATTCTGTACAGCCACCTTTCTCGCTCCCTCTGTATCCGGAAGAAAACCATACAGAGATCTGCACACTTCAACCACAGGACCTCACTGCACACCTAACTGACCTCACCGTTTTCTGCACCAAGAGACTCCTCTTCTAAGGACCCTTTCTCTGAAACAGCACTCCTCCATGTCATCTCCCTCTCACAAAACGCCCATATCACACTCACTGGCATGAACGGTGAATTCACTAAAGCAGGACTAACACATTCTACAGACAACTGACTAAAGACCAACAACACTGCCAATGTTGGCACAGGGAGAAAAAATGCTGAACGCCCAACTGAGTTGAACGACGCAGTATGGCAATAAAAGAACACTTCCTTCTAGATCCCTTCCTCCTGCTCTTTAAAGTGACAATAAGGAATCATAAATGGGCCTGACCTGTGGTGGCGCAGTGGATAAAGCGTCAAACTAGAATTGATGAGGTTGCTGGTTCAAATCCCTGGGCTTGCCTGGTCAAGGCACATATGGGATTTGATGCTTCCAGCTCCTTCCCCCCTCTCTCTCTCCCCTACAAAATGAATAAATAAAATTAAAAAAGTTAAAAAAAAAGAAATCATAAATGTCGCACAAACACAAGGACTTCCTCCTGGAACAATAAAGCTTTGCCATGGACCTCTCAGTAGGACCCAGACATGCATGATACCTACATTTCTAATAATACCTGGACAGAGCCACAGTAACACTGCACTACAACATAACCACGTCACTTCATATAGTAGGACTCATGGAAACGTCAACGTCTATGTTTCTCTGGCAATCTTGGCTCGAGAAATAGCACTCCTCCCTGGCCTTTTGGAAAATCATAAAGCTAACATTATGGAAGGAGACAGAAATAATGGATGATGATTACCACATAGAATGTAAACAAGTGATCCCTGAGTGACAGCACCTTCTCGGTGAAGAACAGCTGGAAAAGACTCCATTGGAATACAAAACAAACATCATTACACACTCTAGTTCAAAAACAGTTGCCTGACCAGGTATTGGCGCAGTACATAGAACGTCAGACTGGGATGCGGAAGGATCCAGGTTCGAGACCCCGAGACCGTCAGCTTGAGCACAGGCTCATCTGGTTTCAGCAAGGCTCACCAGCTTGGACCCAAGGTTGCTGGCTTGAGCAAGAGATTACTCGGTCTGCTGCAGCCCCACGGTCAGGGTGCATATGAGAAAGCAATCAATGAACAACTAAGGAGCTGCAATGAAAAACTGATCATTAATGCTTCTCATTTCTCTCCGTTCCTGTCTATCTGTCCCTATCTATCCCTCTCTCTCTGACTCTCTCACTGTCACTGTAAAAAACAAAACAAAAAACAAAAACAAAACACAGGACCTCCCCTACAACACACACCTTGCATGCTGAGAACTCCAAAGCATAGTGTGGAGTACCCTGAAAATAATGAGGACTCCTTTTTCTGGGCTGATACCTTCCCTACAGACTGGATGGTATCAGACTAGATGTTACCAGATAAGCACAGTCAACTGGGACGGTATGTGACACAATGACGAACCACAGGAGACATAGGAAAATCACTGCCTCTTCTCAAACCTCACATACGGCTCTCTGACACCTTTCCCAGCATACACCTTTCCATCACACTGTTTCCACTGCATGCCTCATGGCTTTAAGCGTTCCTCTTCCAAACACAAATCCTACCCAGGTGGCCCACTCCTTAAGATCGCCGCCATGAGCTCCATCCTCTGGGACGAATCTTAGCAGGACTTGTGAAACACCACACAACCAATTCCTACCTCTCTCTCTCTCTGAATTCCAAGAAGGACACCACATTTTAACTGAGGCATGAAAGGACTCACAACACCAACTTTCTTTCTCATGTCACCTCACTTCCTCCTCTTTCTTTTGGACACTTGTCTGTTCTTCTATGTCACACAGTCAGTCAAATGCTCATGTCTTCACCCACTGTACTCAACCACTACACATTCTTCTGTCCATTTCAGCAGCAGGAAATGGGGCCTACACTCAACATCAAACAAACATGACAACCTACTTCACAATGCCCAGGCTTACCTTATGTGGTAAAAACGAGAACAGCTGGAAAAGCCTCCTATGCCCTTCCTCAGGAATAATGACATGTAAAAATAGACAGTTCTGGCCCTGGCCGGTTGGCTCAGTGGTAGAGCATCGGCCTGGCGTGCGGGGGACCCGGGTTCGATTCCCAGCCAGGGCACATAGGAGAACCACCCATTTGCTTCTCCACCCCCACTCCTTCCTCTCTGTCTCTCTCTTCCCCTCCCACAGCCAAGGCTCCATTGGAGCAAAGATGGCCCGGGTGCTGGGGATGGTTCCTTGGTGTCTGCCCAGGGCGCTAGAGTGGCTCTGGTCACAGCAGAGTGATGCCTCAGAGGGGCAGAGCATCGCCCCCTGGTGGGCAGAGCGTTGCCCCTGGTGGGCGTGCCGGGTGGATCCCGGTCAGGCGCATGCGGGAGTCTGTCTGACTGTCCTCCCCATTTCCAGCTTCAGAAAAATACAAAGAAAACCAAACTGGTTCTAAGAACACCAACGTGCACCTCCTGCGACATGACACATCTGTCTTCATGCGCACACTGTGTACCCTCACAGACAGGGTGCCGGCAGAAAGCGACCACCCAATGGGCTCCAACCAAACACAGACCACAGATGACAGAAAACCTCACAACACAGAATGGAAAAATAAAGAAAAGTAAATAGCATGGTGCTTCTCTCTCCTCACAGTCTTCTCATCCAAATCCATGAGTTGTTTTTGGGTTTGTTTTTTTTCTAAAAAAGTAACCTCTTTGCCACTGAAGGATTCCTTATTTCTACATTCCAATTTCACTGAGGGGAGAAATTCTATTTTTTCCATCACAACAACCATGAGACATGACATAAATTTTCTTTCACAGAAAAGGCATGAGCAGGCTCTTCTCTGAACACTTCTTTCTAACATACCGAGCAGCCACTACCCATTGCAGAAAGTCTTCCTTAAGAAACCCTCAGCTCAGTCTCCAATTCCTACTCCCTCTCCTTCACTCTTATTTACCTGAAACCACCTACACCTCCCTTTACTCCACTCTCTCCTCCCAGCACCCATGACAATGAGTCTCCGAGGCAAAGGTGACCCATCGTGAACAGCATCATCTCCACTTTGACCTCTTCACAACCCATCATGTACCCACAAGAATACATTCAGAGGAAAACTATGGGACAGCATGAGTGAGCCAATGACCCCTTCTCGATGACCCTAACTAACCCTCTCCCTTCCTTGATACTGATACACCCCAGCCCCCTGCTAGAAAGGCCTCAGCTTCCCCATGGGCTGCTTTGTCCTCCTCCCTCTACCAGGAACCCACCTTGCTAGACATGGAAACAACCACCTTTCCTGGATTTTTGAAAGCTTCCACCATGCTGGGTCACTGCAACCCGATGTCCAGGCCTCTCAGAACAGATTTGCAGGTCACTTCACTGCTCCCCTGTCAGACCACCCAGTGCAGGGCCCCTCTTCTCCTCAGAGCCTCAGGGACCCAGTCTGGGCGGCATCCTTCCTTCCAACATGCTAAGCCCTTCCCTCTGTATTCAGTCTTCAAAATGATGAACAGACTCCCTGACTCTGTCTCCCTTGGATTCACACTACTAAATCTCTCCCTCACGAACTCAACAAGACTCCATACTCTGCACTCCTGGACACACAGGAAAGGAAGGCAACCTGAATAACATTTCCCGACACCACAATCTGACTGCTTTTTTTTTTCCCCCACGGACACAACCAGGTTGTTCACTGGCCATGGAGTGTCTGATGCCACCTGACACTGCTTGCCAGATCACACCCTCCCCGTATAGACTCGCTCAAGTCAGTGGGCCCTGCTCTCCCTTGGAATCCTCCACTGACCTTGCAATGGGACCCCATGAGTTCCCTTTCAATTTTGAGACAACCTCCCTGCTACAGGGTAAGATCACCCACCTTTCTCGTGCCAAACCTTTAGAAAATTCACACACTATCGTTTCACTGAATTCTATGACCTACTCCCCTCCCCCATTCCAACTTCTGCACCTTGTTCCCAAAATGCCTAAAGAACACAAACTGAACACTGTTCATGAGTATATCCTACTTCCTCATGCTCATGAGTATTACCATACTCCAGGAAAACCGTGGATTGCAAGCACTCCCCTGCCCCTCCATGCCAGGAGACCTCCTGCAGGACTCGGGCTTGACTAGAGGTTCTCAGGTGTGGAGGATAGGATGAGAGACCTTCCCCCCAGTAGCCTGTGTGACTACAGGATTCCGTAAGTGGGACCCCCACTGACTGATTCTTAACCTCTCCTTCACCCTCTTCTGGACCTGCAGCTTGAGTCCATCCACTCAGAGAAGTAAAGTGGTCCACAGACTCCCTAATTTCTGTTACATAGATGAGTCTTTTTCCCTGCCATATGGCACCTTCACTGGGTCCCAGAAAGCTACTCCCTATTTGACTCTAACTTCAGATACAATTCCTCTCTGCACCATGCATCTCTCCGATTCAAACGACCTTCCTTTCCTGTGACCCATTCTCTCTCACAGGGCTCCTCCTTTGCTTCCAGCAAAACAAGCACTCCTGGGCTTTACTTCTCTCGCCACTTTCAGATGTTCTTCGCTGCTTTCAGATGCTGATGCCGATGTTTCCCTCCTGCCTGCACTCTCTCCACTACTCCCCCATTACTGCTATCTTAACCCACACTTGCTTGATGAGGGTGAGATTGGGCTCCCTCTCCTACTATGGAATCCATTGTGGACTTGCAGCCACAACACTTTGAGAATGACTCAGACCTTCTCACAACACTCCAAGGAGCACTACTTGCAAGCACTGAATACAATGAACAAGTGCACATCTGATATAGGTGATGTTCATCCAGGACAAAGAATAATCTGGCCCAAAATGTTAATACTACTCAGAACTCCCTCTCAACTCTATGGCACAACAAGACAAATAGAATACAAACACTAGGTCATTTGGAATCCTAGATCACAAATGCTGACTCTCTTGACCTACCCACCTAGAAGCAGACACCTGAGAAAAAACAATTACAAACCATCTTAAAAAATGGCTGAATATTATCTTAGGCTGAGACAATACCCCAGAAAATCTGAGAGGCAAGGAACATCTCACAACTTGGACGCTGAATCACTCTCTGATGAATCAGACTGGTCCTATCAGGATCTCTACTTCTCCTCAGGACTCACCACGTGGTCTTTCCTGACTGTTTCTGTATGTCGCTAGGAATCTTTCTCAGAACTCTTTCACGTGCCAGAATTCACCCTCTAAACTACTCTTCTTAGGCTTTTCTGAAATGACACACATATACCTGTCCAAAAATACACTTTTTCTCAAGACAAATTTTTAATACACCACAGAACATGGCTTACTACCAGTTTCCTCTATCTTTGGTTCCTCTAAGATCCCACAAATAACCCTATATTCTGGAACCCTGACCCTCATTGCAACTTCACACTATAATACATCACCAGATACACTAGAAAACAAACAAACAAAACACCCCTCTTCTTATCAATACACATAAATAGCCTATATGTTAGTATGGAACCTGCAGTGCTAGGTGGAAATTCCTATCATTGTGTACCATAAGGTTTCTCTTTACATAATAAGAAAAATCTTTCATTCATAGAATAACTGCTGTCAGAACAACTATATGAGAAAATAATATTACATGATGCTCACCTAGAAACCTGTTAGAAAAGGGAGTAATTATACTCATTACATTACCATCTTTTCACATAAACTTATAAAATAGCCCCCAAATGAATCACTATTGTGATTATAAAATAATTTCCACAGAAAGATGATAAAAATACAAAGTTTCAGGTCTTTCACAATCAAAATTAACTTTGACCCCAGGGCATATTTCCCCAATATGACAGCATGTCACGTCACAGAGATGGTGGGCTTTGCTGGCTACCAGTGCAGACAGTGGCACTGCCTACTAAGCATATAGGGTGCACAGGGCCCTCACCCAGGTCAATAATGACTGAGAACAATAGCTGTATACTACTAAGAACACAACACAAACAGCATGTCCTTTTCCATCCTACAGCTGAAAGGATACCTTTCTACAATGACTAACAGGGAGGGTGACCTCTAAAGAACAACACCAATAAAGACAAAACTTACCATCTTCCAAACACTGGGTATGAGCATCCTAGGCTCAGGAGACACCTGGAAAAGTCAAGAGTCAATACATATTCCATAAAGCTGCACATGATCCATCTTTTCAAATACATGTGTGAGCCTGACTGTTAGCACAGTGGATAAAGTGTCAACCTGGAATACTGAGGTCACTGGTTCCAAACCCTGGGCTTGCTGTATCAATGAAGAAATGAGAAGCAACAGGTTCATGCTTCCCATTCCTACCACCCTCTCTCTCCTTTCTCTAAAATATAAAATAAATAAATGAACAAATGAACAAACTAATGAATAAATGAATAGCCTGACCAGGCAGTGGCACAGTGAATAGAGTGTCGGAGTAGGATGCAGACAACCCAGGTTCAAGACCCCAAGCTTTAGCACGGGCCCATCTGGTTTGAGCAAAGATTACCAGCTTGGACCCAAGGTCGCTGGTTCGAGCAAGGGGTTACTCGTTCTGCTGAAGGCACATGGTCAAGGCACATATGAGAAAGTAATCAATGAACAACTAAGGTGTCACAATGAAAACCTAATGATTGATGCTTCTCATCTCTCTCCATTCTGTCTGTCTGTCCCTATCTATACCTCTCTCTGACTCTGTTTCTGTAAAAAAAAAAAAGAAAAAAAAGAATGAATGAATAATTCACCTGTGACAAAAATAATCTTCAACAATCTCCACCTTTCTCAGGGTATTATAATATATCCCCCCAAAAAAAATTCATTAAGAATACTAAAAAAAATTGTTACATGGCAAATAACTTCAACATACATAACTACTCCTCCATACCCAATATATGAAAATCAAAGATACTCTCCAAGAAGGCTTGGAAGTTTTTGAAAACTGACCCTATTGAATGGTAAAATAACTTCCTATACATTTCAATTCACTAAGACTGCATAAAATCTCTATGACTCTCCTCACCATTTATCTAGAAACCTTTAAGGGATGGTAAACACAGCATCATCCCATGTACATCTTTTCAAAGAAACATCTAAAAGCCACAAATGATAACCCCGACATAAATCACTGGTACAGTTAGAAAACACTTTCAGCAGAGAAATAACTACAACAACAACAACAAAAACTGTGTTCCTATCATGCTAGTATTCTGAAATATTGAATGTCAGGCTTCTGCTTCAGGCTTCTGTAACATAGGTGAATATGCCTCCAGGGCACATTTGACTAAAACGGTGTCATTTTGTATTAACAACACTCTGGAAACTGTTTTTTATTTGCATTCAGCAGATAGAAAGAACAGATGCAGGAAAGCACCCACAATGCACAGCCAGTCACCCAGGACAAAAAATGATCCACCCCAAAACATCCATACAACCCAGACTACAAACCCTACTGCTTGCACTCAACTATACTTTTTCATGGCTCATTCACATGAAAACATCCAGGAACTGCATACATACCTGCATATTTATCATAGCCACATACATATGTTGACACTTCATAAAACTAAAAAATATAATTAAAAAAATGCCTTCTTTACAAAATAAAGACACAAGCCACCCCATGGGAGACATTCTGAAATGCAAAACCTGAAAAAAGACACACAGCTTCCAAGGAAAACGGTGGGGAAAGTCCTATGGGGTGAGCCCAATAAAGACTGACAGTTATTCTATGAAAAATACTACACTAATTGCTAAATAAGAATATGACAATTTATTCCTTCTCCTACTCACCACTGTAAACCTACTTTGGAACCCACATGAATCATGCAAACATCATACAAATGGACATTATACAACACTTAGTACATCTGAAGGCAAAATCCAGGACTACAAAGACTAGCGCTTCCTACTGTTTGCTTACATGGACCTGGGAGTTCCTGCTTTTCATGTATTTCACAGGAAATCTGTAACAGAAACTCCCAATGACCTAAAGCAGAACTACAACAAAAATTACAAAAATTTATCACTGAACTAGATGGATAACAAACACCTCTCTCATTCATAGACACACAGTCATTTCTTCAGAAACGAAACACACACACATATACCCTTCAAAATACTCGGTCATGAGAGAAAACACTACCTGAATGGAAGACTAAACACCACGTTCATAGAGGATCCACTCTACTGAACATGATCTGTGCACCTGCGCTAAGGTGTCATTTGCAGAGGTGTCCACACGAGGGTGCAGGGCATCGCGCGGACGGCGATTTTATCAGACAGACTCTTGCATGCGCCCGACCAGGATCCACCCGGCATGCCCAGCAGGGGGCGATGCTCTGCCCACCAGGGGGCGATGCTCTGCCCACCAGGGGGCGATGTTCTGCCCCTCCGGGGCATCGCTTGTCGCGACTAGAGCCACTCTAGCGCCTGGGGCAGAGGCCAAGGAGCCATACCCAGCGACCGGGGCCATCTTTTGCTCCAATGGAGCCTTGGCTGCAGGAGGGGAAGAGAGAGACAGAGAAGAAGGGGGGGTGGAGAAGCAGATGGGCGCTTCTCCTGTGTGCCCTGGCTGGGAATTGAACCCAGGACTTCTGCACAAGAGGCCGATGCTCTACTACTGAGCCAACCAGCCAGGGTGATTGGAAATAGTGTCTTAACTGGAAGATTTTTGGTCTACTACAAAGAGACCTAAAGGCCCGGATGGCGATTTTAAAGGAGACCGTCTTCCACTCCACACCTGTGGTAACAAGTACAATTACAAAACAATTACAATGGAAATATTCTAAAAATGCTGCTTTAGGCCCTGGCCGGTTGGCTCAGTGGTGGAGCGTTGGCCTGGCGTGCGGGGGACCCAGGTTCGATTCTCGGCCAGGGCACATAGGAGAAGCACTCATTTGCTTCTCCACCCCCCCTCCTTCTCTCTGTCTCTCTCTTCCCCTCCCGCAGCCGGGGCTCCATTGGAGTGGAGATGGCCCGGGCGCTGGGGATGGCTCCTTGGCCTCTGCCCCAGGCACTAGAGTGGCTCTGGTCATGGCAGAGTGGCGCCCCGGAGGGGCAGAGCGTCGCCCCTGGTGGGCATGCTGGGTGGATCCCAGTTGGGCGCATGCGGGGGTCTGTCTGTCTCTCCCCGTTTCCAGCTTCAGAAAAATACTTAAAAAAAAAATGCTGCTTTAAAATCCTTTCAGGATCCAGAAAGGTTCCAAACTTATGCCTCACTAGTTTCTGCTCCAAAGGTGACTGTGCCACCAGGGCATATTCGGCCAAGACGGTGGTGTTTCACATTGTGAACATGGTGGGGCTGATTGAGCAGTGGAGACAAAGAACAGGTGCTCCTGAGCCCCGTCGATGCAGACGGTGTTCACCCGGGACAAAGAATGATCTGGCCCAAACGGTCACTACTTCACCAGGACAAACCCTACTTTCCATGAAACAGGAAGTACAGTACAAGCAGCTGGTAATTTTGCATCCTGGATCACAAATGTTGCCTCTCTTCAACTAGCCACATGGGAGCTCACACAGACAGAACAACAACACAGACAAGACCACCGTCTCAACAATTCGGGAGGAGTGCTCCTGTCTGAGAACACACCCCACAACATTACAGACTCATGTAACATCTTACAACTTCAGATACTAAATCTCACGTTCATAAGCCAGACTGGCTCTCTCAAGATCACTGCTTCTTTTCACGAACCATCATCCGGTCTTTAATAACTTTTTCTTCAGGTCACATAGAGTACATATTCCTACTCTTTTACATTTTAGCATTCACTCTCTAAACTTGTATTATTTTCCTTTGCTGAAATCATGAACAAATTTCTCTCTAGCAATAGACTTCCTTCTTGGTAAAACTTTTAATATACCACAAATCAAAGTTTACTACTACTCTCAAAGAACTTCATTTCCCCTACAAAATAAACCAAAGCATAAAAACCCTACATTCTGGAACCCTTATCCTTATTCTCACCCTCACTCAAACTACACATGATATATTTTAAAATTTACAAAAAAAATTTCTCTAATACACCATTCTTCTGCTGTGCCATTGCTCAAACACACACTGCCTCACCTTTTCCTCCAGGGCAGATACTGTAGAACACACAACTATCTCAGCAACATGGGATTATCTGCAGCACCAAGAAGTGTCTCTGGCTCACATCCTGATGAGGTAGACCTATCCTGGCCTTTGAGTGCACTTCCAGACCATGGGACCAAGGAATAAGCACCACATAGATCACACAGGTCACTGAGAACCCAATGGCTTACATTCTCAGGACAAGGACTGTGGAACACATTAGGACACTGAATCCCCTGTGAACCACAGGACGTTTCGAAGTATCCTTGATAGCTCATAACTCATGACATGTGCAGTAATACGGCTTCAATAATGTAACTGATCATCGATCACTCTAGTCTTTTCCTTTCCTACCTCCACCATATACTAGTTCCTTTTTCATTTTTTGCACAATTGCCAATTGACCTAAATGGCAATTTATTGCAAAATACTTCCTGTTCCTAGAATACCTTCTACCCCTTCATTTCCAATACTAATGACTTTCATTCTACTTTTTTTCATAACCAAATTAAAAACAATTTTACATAAAATCAGTTCGCAAACATGTCTATAAACTCATTCTATCACACATATAAACAACAACAAGACTTTTAATAGTACTGTTGCCTTAGTTTCACTTCACCTATTAAACTATAAAATATAGGGAAATTATACAAAAAGTAATGAATGGAAGAAACCCTGATTGCATTGAATAATTCCTTTTAGTATATAGCTACCAAAATAAACTGCTGCGCTAACTCCTAATCAATAAAAATTAATAGCCTAAATTGTTGGGTCACATTAATGGATGCAAATTCAAACAAACATTATATATGACAAAAGGTTCTCTTTACATGAAAGAAAAATTATAATATATATAATAACTGGTATCAGAACAACTGTATAAGCCTGACCAGGCAGTGGTGCAGTAGATGGAGTATCGGACTTGGACGTGTAGGACCCAGGATTGAAATGCCAAGGTCACCAGCTTGAGTGTGGGCTCATCTGGATTGAGCAAGGCTCACAAAATTGAGCCCAAGGTCGCTGGCTTGAGCAAGGGGTCACTCAGTCTGTTGTGGCCCCCTGGTCAAGGCACATGAGAAAGCAGTCAGTGAGAAAAAACTGAGGTGCCACAACCAACAATTGATGCTTCTTGTCTCTCTCCCTTCCAGTCTGGCTGTCCCTCTCTCTATCTCTGTCAAAAAAAAAGACTGACCAGGTGGTGGTGCAGTGGATAGAGTGTCGGACTGGGATATGAAAGGACCCAGGTTTGAGACCCCAAGGTCGCCAGCTTGAGCGTGGGCTCATCTGGCTTGAGCAAAGAGCTCACCAGCTTGGACCCATGGTCGCTGGCTCCAGCAGGGGGTTACTCGGTCTGCTGAAGGCCCATGGTCAAGGCACATGTGAGAAAGCAATCAATGAACAACTAAGAATTTGCAATGCACAACGAGAAACTGATGATTGATGCTTCTCATCTCTCTCTGTTCCTGTCTGTCTGTCCCTGTCTATCTCTGCCTCTGTAACAAAAAGAAAAGAAAAGAAAAGAAATGGCACCCCTACATCCTGCCATCCACTTAAATTGCTTCCTTCTTAATGTTAATATCTACCCTCTACTAATAAAAAACCTCAGAGCTGCCTATGACATAAAGGAGCAAGACATTAAAATAAGTGAAAACAACAACCAAAAAAATTTTACATGACATACAGTACATTCTACAGCAAAAAAATGGTCCTACAAACAAAAAACACTAATTCACTCAAATAAATTCAGTGCACCAGGAATGTCTCCCTTCACATGCAATTTATAACAAAGTCAAATCATACACCACCAGCCCAGATAAAGAGCAAAACAGAAATATTCATAGCTATAAAAGCAGATTCTACACACCTCTATGGATTGGCAATAGAGCACTGTATTCAAAACTGATACAAGCAGCCAAAAATTCTGTAATGAGGTAAAACTAAAGAAATTAAAAACCTAAATGCCCCATAAAATTCCATGTACATAACTGCTCCACTATATCCTAAATAATCAACTCTTCCATACTTTACAAGAATGCTTGCAACTTTTTATAAACTAACCTTATGGGACCATAGGCAAACTCTCTACACATTTCAATACACTAAAATTAAGTGAACTTTCTTTATAACTCTGGTGACCCTCCACATAGACCCCCTGTAAAGAAAGGTAATCACTATATCACTAAATAAATGTTTTCAAATGAACATAAAAGAAACCCTAAATAACTCAATGCCATCCTTAGAAAATAATTTCAAAGGAATGATGATGGAAATTCTATCTCCAAAGTACGATTATTCAAAGCTTCTCCAGAAGTATTTCAGGACCAAAGGTGAATATACCCCAAGGGCATTTTCAGCCAACAGGGTGGCACCTAATACTTTTAAGACAGTGGGGCTTCAACTAGGAGTTACTTCTAAGCATTGCATACAAGAAACTGCTGCTCAGGAACACCTACAATGCACAAGATGTTCACCTAGGACACACATGATTCTGCCCTTAAAGCTCAACAGTAACCAGAAGATGAACAAACCCTACTCCTCTACATTACACTGGATGAAGAGTAACATAAAACACAAACAACAGGTCATGCTGCTGATCCTAGATCTTGAAAAACATTCCTCTCTTCAATTACCCACAGGAAAGCTAAAACTTGCACAATAACAATAAACACAAAGTATTCATCTTGCAATCCCTGCAGCACCATGTCCCAGGCTGAGAACACTCAGGAGAGAGGTGAGGAGGACCTCACAACTGAGAAAACTTATTCCCACTGTGATGAACCACAGTGCACATGTCCACATCGCTGCTTCTTTGCATAAATCGTAAATCACTCATTCCTAACTGCTTATTAAGATCACTTACACTCTTTCCTCTTTTTCTTTTACAGTCCACATTTCATTCTCTAAACTTTTTCTCATTGAAAACAAAAACTCTGACCAGACTGTGAGCCCCCACCGCCCATGACCTCCTCAGAGCAAGTGATGACTTATGGTGCTTAGAATTTCCACTACACCTTGCATCTGCACCCTAAACTCATTGAAAATTAAACACAGTCACTATTTCATTTCATCATTACTGGACTTATAACTTACAAAAGATATGGATGTTGCCAAAACCTCACATGACCTCATTTCTTCCTTTACCTTCCTAGCTCTGATAATTTATTCATCTCTGACATAGCTACAATGAAACAATCCTTATTGTGTAGTAAAGGTACCAAAAAGCTACAAAATTAAAATTGTTATTCTAGGAGGAAAGGTCATCTTTCCTTTGGGGGGGGAGGGAGAAGAATGTAGAAGTTTTGGGTTTGAAAGAACAATGGGTCATTTAGTTTTAAAGGTTATCTGAGGAACTTCTTCTTGCAATAAGAAACAGAATTTATATACCTCCCTTCCTGGAATCTTGAGAGTAACATACCTCTAGGCCAGTGGTTCTCAACCTTTTTAATGCCATGACCCTGCAATACACTTCCTCATGTGCGGTGACCCCAAACAAAAAAATAATTTTGGTGGCTACTTCATAACTATAATTTTGCTACAATTATGATTCAGAATGTAAATACCTGATATGCATTATGTATTTTCCTATGGCTTTAGGCGACCCTGCCAGGGTTGCAACCCACAGGTTGAGAACCGCTGCTCTAGGCAAAGGAGGGAAGATGAACCCTAAAAGATTGTAAATATATTTGATTGTGTTACCTTGAAAGTCTTAATGTTTTTGTGTATCCTCTAAACCAGGGGTCGGGAACCATTTTGGCTCAGACAGCCATGAATGCCACATATTTTAAAATATAATTCTATGAAAGCCATACAATATGTTTAACACTAAATACTACTAAATGTGTGCATTTTATGTAGTAAGACCAACAATTTTAAAGTACAATAAGTCTCTGAATTCTTTTTAATAACATTGTTATGCTGTTGCTAACCAATGATGAGTAAAGTACTTCTTATCATTAATGCGACTTTTGCTGATGGCTTTGCATGGTTTTTCTGATGGCTTTGTAGTCTGATTGATACATGTTGAGGTTAAGCTTCATGCAGGCATTTAGACTTCCATCCCTTAAACGTGATCGTACGTTGGTCTTAACATTCTTTAGATGTGAGAAAGACTGCTCACCGGCATATAGAGAGCCAAATATTGTCAGTCTAAGGTCAGTGGATAATGGGAAAGGTCAGATCTGCGAACTTTGGCTAGGATTGCCCACAACCAGGCTCACCAAAAGAAACTCTTAAGGTAATACAATCAAAGACATTTACAAATCTTTCAGTGTTCATCTTCCCTCACTAGCCTAGAGGTATTTTACACTCAAGATTCCAGGAAAGGGAGGAACTACAGCCAATGTAAGGTGGTCTGTAAATTCTGCCTCCTATTGAAAGAGAAGAAGTTCCTCAGTTAACCTTTATTTTAGATTTAAAACTGAATGACCTATTGTTCTTGCAAACCAGAAACTTCTACATTCTTCTCCCTCCTCTCCCTAAAGGAGGGATGGGACAGGAAATCCTGATAGGAAAGCCTGACCTTTCCTCCCAGAATATCAATATCAATGTTCAGCCTTTTGGTACCTTACAACACTATAAGCGAGCAAACATATATATGATATTTACAAACTTATTTGACCAACAAACATTAAATTAAAAAATACAAAATTTAATCAATGATAGCCTTATAAAATAATTTCAAAGGAACGATGGTGAAAATACTACTTCCAAGGCCAGGTCGCTCAAAGCTTCCAGGGCTGTGCTTTCTGGATCAAAGGTGAATATGCCCTGGGGCCATATTCAGCCCAACATGGCACCATTTAATATTATCAAGAGCACGGGGATCTGGCTGGATATTCATTCCAGGCAGTGAATAGAAGGAACAGCTCCTCACAAGTACCTACAGTGTAGAGGACATTCCCCCAGGACACACAATGATCCTGCCTAAAAGCTCAACAGTACTGAGAAGACAAACCCTACCCACATGAAACAGGATGAAGAGTAACATAAATACAAACAGCAGGTTGGTTTGCTGATCTTACATGGGGAGCAGAAGCGTATGCCTTACTAACAGTTCTGTGCTCTTCTCTCCTTGCGGCTGACTGCACCTCCTCCCGAATCTCTCCCTCGCTCTTATCCCCTCTGTCCCATCCCCCCTCTCCCCCCACCTCGTTATCCCCAGCCCCAGGGATACCCTCATGTTAATTCAAATTCTGCACCTCCCGACCCGCTAACAGCGGCCCCTGCTTGGAAGCCCCACACCTCAAGTCTGCCAACTTGCTGCCTTTTCCCCTGTGCCTCATCTCAAACCTTCCCGGGCCCAATTTTCCTCCGCCAACCCCACCCCGCATCTCTGCCTGGGCCTCACCTCTCACCTCCCTCCAGGTCCGGCCTTAGCCCTCGAGACAGGCCCTGCAGCTCACACACTACTTTAGTTTACAATGGTTCATTTACATAAAAACAGCCATGAATGTGTTCACCTATACTTTAGCAAAATAAATTAACTGACACTCATAAAACTAAAAGCTGCCTTGGAAGACTCCTTCTTTAGAGACTATAAACAGGAGCCTCAACATAGGGGATATTCTGAAATGCAATAACCATAAAGGGATGCGCAGAGTGCAAGGGAAACTGTGGAAAAACTTCTGTGCAGTGTGGAGAATAAAGGGTGATGGTCATTCCAAAGGAAATACAAGAATTTATAAATATGAATACGCCTGACCTGTGGTGGCACAGTGGATAAAGCATCAATCTGGAATGCTGAGGTCCCCAGTTCAAAACCCTGGATTACCTGGTCAAGGCATATATGGGAGTTGATGCTTCCTGCTCCTCCCCCCTTCTCTCTCTCTCTCTCCTCCTTCTCTCCTCTCTAAAATGAATAAATAAAAAGTCTTTAAAAAAAAGAAAGCAGAAACTAAAAAATAAAAATAAAAATATGAATACGACATTAATTCCTTCTCACAATCACAGAGAAAAACCTATTGTGGAGCCCTCCTATATTAGGCAAATGTTGTATAAATAGATATTGTACAGCTGTAGTTATGATTGAGGGCAAAAGCCATCACTGCAAACAGTAGTGCTTCCTATCGATAAGCTTTATTCACTCGGTAATTCCAACTTTTCCTATACTTAATAAAAACTCTGTAATGTAAACTCTCACTTACAGCACAGTTACAAAAAAAAAAGCAAGAAAACCTATCATTGAAATATATTCAACACACCTCTCTCATTCAGAGATGAACCGTCACTCCTTCAAAAACGATAGACACCCTGCTTCAAAAAAATCAATAAGGACAATATAAAACCTTACGTGAATGGCAGATTGGGTTCCGCCTTCATAGAGGATCTGCTATACTGTGCACCTGCACTAATGAGTCATTCTCCAATATGCTCACAGGAGGGCGCCAGGATATCGCACTGACAGCATATTTGAAAAATATTAGACTAGACTAGACTCAAGTGGTTACAAGTAGAGACAATGTATCTTTCCCTCCAGGCGATTCCTCTAAACTCCACAACAAAAAAGTAACTACAGATCCCTTATCACTACAACTTATCAAGTGCACTTCTCAATAACCCACAAAATAAATAAAACTGGTGGTTACAATGCCACTGGAACTGAAAGGTAATAAAAACACTGTGCACCGATACACAGGAAACTCAGTCTTCTCTGCTGTAAGGCCAGGAGCCACCATCGTGGCCATTCACATGCAGGTTCCCATTGGATTTGGGCAGACAGTAAAGAAATGGTGGAGTCAGAGGATAGTGGGCCATCAAGACAGGCAAACCACAAAAGAAGACAAGGTAAAAGCAGAAAACTAGCTTTTCCCATGAAGGGCAAGGGATCAGGGAAGCCCCTGCAATTGCGATAGCAGGAACTGTGTGAGCCAGTTCCTGGTCTGTCCCACTTTATAGTGTACAAAACCAAAAACCCTTAATCCAATATACAAACAAGGAAGTCTCTGATACAAAGCCACTTACCCGAGGCATAATTGGATTCCTCATGAGAGTGCACCACCCAGATCATACAATCAGTCAAGGGTGTGGGGAAAAGCCCAGTCTTAAAACTAAACCCTAGGCTACAACCACCCTGCCTGCCCACAGTCCGTCCCCCACACCCAACACAAACCACAAGCGAGCAAACACATATATCATATTTACAAACTCATTTGACCAACATTCCACCCCCTTTTGCTTGCTTTACAATCTAAACCACAGGTATCTTCCATGATGGTCACTGTGCAAGGAGTGGGATACATTGCATAAACAGAGATAGTACAAATACAGCAATAGGATTAACAGATCAAAAGCTATGGACGAAATGAGAGAGCTGTCAGTGGCACCAAGAGAGGCAAATCTTTTCCCTCTGGCAGAATACAGGACAGAGTTTTGTCTGCAGACAGCACCGTAGCTGGCACCAGAGGCCACCCTGAGTGGGCATACCAAATCTTATTGGCCAATACACCAGCATCTGCTGGTTCTATGTGTAGTAAAATAGGAGAACTCATTATTGGACATAAAGAAATTACTAAGGTACCCTTCATAATGCTTTCCCCTTCAATACTCAAGGAATAATACACTTCTACCTTAAGTGGCCAGGTGCTGGTTGCCCAAGGAGTTAATTGGAGGTCCACCTCTAACCCCTTTCCCTATGGTGCCAACAAGGCCACACATCTCAGATGGGGGGGCCTGCCTGTACAGTTCAGGGCCAAGTCCATGGAAGCCATTGTCCTTTAAGAAGGGGTGTTGGAGCAGGCAAGAGCATGTTGCCCTGCTGTCCAAAACCTGGCTTGAGTAAAATGTCCTTGGTGCATATCTGCCACTGAATGGGGGCAGCTGTCTGATGCAGGAGGGCCTCTACTGAAGCTGGGCTTCCCTGTCAAGGTTGCTCATTCAAAATCCGAAGTACTGTCCATAAGCGGGGTGTCCATCCAGAAAGAGAGCCGGTGCCCCCCTCCTGTCGCAGTCCCTGCTTTAAGAGTCCATTATAATGCTCAATGATACCAGCAGCCTGGGGGTGGTAGGTAACATGGTACTTCCAGTCCACCCCCAGCTTTTGAGCCCATTGCCTCACCATTGAACCAGTGAAGTGGGTACCATTGTCACTTTCAAGGACCAGTAGTCACCTGTATGCAGCACTCAGGTGGTCCAGAGCCTTTATGACTGCCCTCTGGTCAGGGTTACGAGCGGGGTAAGCAGCAAGCAGCCCGGTGGCAGAATCTACACAAGTGACTGCATACTGGTACCCTTCTGACTTTGGTAAGGGTCCAATGATGTCTATCTGCCATCATGTCAGTGGAACATGACCCCTCTGCATCTGTCCAGGTGACACCAGTGGTCTCCGAGGGTGCTCCTTGGAACATACTGCACATTGCTTACAGGATGAAAGTACCTCTGCATAGGACACAGGCAAGTTCCAAGCCTTAACCATAGCCCATATAGTTTTCTGTCCTGCATGGAGCAGGCGCTGGTGGAGCCACTGTGCCACATCACCTGCAGGTGCAGTCTCCAACCATCATACCCTTGCCAACATATCTGCCTCATCATTCCCAGGATGGGCTAGAGGGGCATGCCCTGTGACATGATATACTGTCACCTGCTTCTGGTGTCCTATTTCCCGTAAGTCCTGCTACATGGCCTGACCCCATAGTGGCGGTGCATTACTATCCACTGGTTAATGTGCCAAGTAGCAATCCAAAGGGTCAGTCCACGATAGACAGCCCAACTGTCAGTACAGATCACCAGAAGTGAAGGTTCATTATGGGCAACTAGTCAAACAGCTCTTAATTCTGCCCATTGGCTGCTTTGGCCTGTACCCGTGTCCATCCAAATAGTCTCAGTGGCTGGATGGAAGGTGATAGCTGTCCATTTGGCAGGTTGGCCCCTGCTGGAACCATCAGTATACCAGGCATCCTCGGGGATGGGCACCCACCCCTCCTGGTAGGGACTGACCTCAGGTTCTGCCTCCTGAGCTTCAGTTGCACCTGACTCTAAGGTCGCATAGGTGACTGGACCCAAGACTTCCTGCAGTTCTGCCCTCAACGGGCTGGTGTTAAGAGCACAGTGTTGTTGCAGATAGGCACCCCACTTGGCCAGGGTAGACTTTTGGGTCATACCACTACGTGGTTTAATTGTCCAATCTCTCACCCATCCAGCTATAGGGTATGTTGTTTAGACTGTAACTGGTGTGGTTGTAATACTCTCAGTTGCCAGGAGGGCAGCATACACAGCTGCCAGCTGCTTCTCTACTAATGAGTAACGAACTTCAGCACCTTTCCACAATTGGGACCAAAATCCAATAGGTTGCCATAGGCGCTCTGTCCGCTGCCACAAGCCCCATCCAAACCCCTCTGAGGTTACATGAACATCCAGCTCACAGGGACTGGCAGGATCAAACACATTCAAGGACTGTGCCACCTTGACAGCTCTCTTAGCAGCTGCAAATGAACCTTGCGACTGCTCAGTCCAATCCCAGTGAACCCCCTTTTGAATAAGGTTGTACAAAGGACATAGTAACTGAGCCAAATGCGGTATAAATGCTCGCCAATACCCCAACATACCTAAGAATTCCTGTAACTGTTTTACTGTAGTGGGCACGGGGTATGCTTGAATCTTATCTATAACTGCATCAGGGATAACTTTTGTCTTACCCGATCAGACAACTTCCAAGAATTTAACAGATAACCCAGATTCTTGTTAACTGCCCAGCCACATGCTTTCAAATGGGATAGCAGGGTAGGGACTGCTTGCTCCAATTCTGGAAGAGAATCACTAGTTAGCATAATATCATCAATATAATGGTACATGCGAACTACCTCTGGCTGTTTCCATTTAGCCAGGTCAGCAGCCACCAGCCCATGGCACAATGTGGGGCTATGCAAACAGCCCTGGGGTAACACTGTAAAGGTCCATTGTCTCCCTTCCCAACTGAAGGCAAATTGGTCTTGACTCTCTGTGGCTATATCAATAGAGAAAAAAGCATTGGCCAAGTCTGCCACAAAGTGGTATGTCCCCAACTCATGGCTTAGCCAATCCATCATGTTAGCTATCGAGGGAACAGCAGCGTGCAAAGGGGGAACAACTTTATTAAGTTCCCTGTAATCTACTGTCATTCTCCAGGTTCCATCTGCTTTGCACACAGGCCATACTGGGGAGTTGTAAGGACTGTGTGCTGGCCAGATGATACCCACCTTTTCTAGTTCGAGGATTGTCCCTGTGACTTCTTCATAACCACCTGGCAGGTGGTACTGCTTGGTGTTAGTCACATGCCGAGGGGTGGATAATTGCAAAGGGGAATGTGATGCATGTCCCCACAATACTGCCTTCACAACCCTGATCTGCAGCCAAAACTCTCCAGCTGTAGTTTCCAACCACAGTCCTTGCAAGACATCTACCCCCAAAATATATTCAGGAATAGGAGATACATACACTTTATATGACTTAAGAGGCAGTCTTCCTATCCCCAATGGAATAGTTATTGGCTTCACTTGAACAGTTTGGCCCCCATAATCGTCAATGGCCACTGGGGTCCCATCAAAACACTCTGGGTTCCCATAGAGGAGGGAACATTCTGCACCTGTATCCACCAAGGCCAACACCCATTGTACATTGGAAGGGGACCAGTGGATAGCCAGTTCCACGTGTGGCCTCCGGTCCCCACCCACCCCCATTAGATGGGTCCCTCGGCCCTTTTTCTATTCAAACTGGTACAATGGGTCTTGGGAGTTATCCTCTCCCTCGGAAATCTCTATCATAATCTTGTAACCGAGCAGTGTGCGCACCAAACGTTTTATTGGTAGCTGCTGGGGCCTTTCGTCTCAGTGGCTGGAACTTCTGTTCTGGTTTAAGCTGCCGCCAAAGCTCCAAAAGAATTTTATTAGACTGGCCATCCAATTTCCCCTTATCTGCTCCAGCCACAATCAAGTCTACCCACATCTGCGTTCGGGTAACCTTTACAGGCCCATTTCCCTTGTTAGTTGGGGGAGAAACATAGGCAGCAGCCCTCACTTCTTTATGATCCCGAGCAGCCTCCAGCTCTCCAAATCTGCTACCATCTGTGTAACTGCACTGATGGGCTGCCCCACATAAGGGCCTAAGATAGCCACAAAGGGCCCAAAAAGGGCTGACGGGGTGCTAGCAAGGACAAATTCCCTCATTTTTGCTGTAAACACTTCCTTGTCTGACCCATGAAACCCAGGGTTGAAAACAGCATTCTTCATATCTAGTTCCCGCAGGACCTTTACTAACTCACTGTAGCACTGCCACTGACTCATTGCCCCCGGAAATTCTCCAGCATTCTGCCAGACCATACGAATGGCAGCCATCACTCATTTTAATAGGGTATGGTCTTCTGGGTTGCCATGGCAGTTCTGAAGATGCTGCCTCAAGGAAGAGTCTGTCGTAATGGCGGCCAATTTCTCCATCTCTGTTCTGGAGAGCATAATGCCATCCACCCCTATATCCTATAATCGTAGTAACCAGGTTACCAGGGATTCAGTTGGTTTCTGCCTAAATTGTGCCCCCAACTCCATCAGCTCTGCCTGGGTATAGGGCTGGACCACAGAGTGTTCCATTACCTGGGCAGGACGCTGTGGCTGCCCCTGAGGGACTCTTTGTTGCTGGGTTTTTACCTTCTTGGCAACAACTGGTTGGGCTCTCAATGTGCATATGGCAGCTTCAGCCTGAGCCTTCTCATCCTCAGAAGAGGAGTTGCAATTGCCTGCTCCCGCTGCCTCAAAGCCAATCCACCTGCATGGACGCTGCTGCTCCTTTGGTGACCATTTAGGCTCCTGTGGCTGCTGGCTTTTGGTCAGAAGCTGAGACTCAAGCTCTTGAATCCACAGTTGTTTCTCCAACAACTGCCGGTGAAAACGTTCAGCTTCCAGGGTACACTGCAACTTGCAAACCCATAATTCTTTCTCCAGTGCTCGCTCCAATTCCAGCCTTTTCTGCCGTTCTATTTAAATTCATACTGAAGCTTTTGACCTTGGGCAGCTTCTCGCACATGTTGTACTCGCCGGGTAAAACAAACACTGGAGACGTTTGGAGAGTTTTAGACAAAGTTTTATGGCCAAGAGAAAAAGAAAAAGCAAACCTGCACAGGGGTGAGCTCAGGTGGCAGTCACCAGAGTCATACTGAGCACCTACAGTCTAGGGGTTTTTATAGCGTAGCAAGCAAGCGATTCATACAGAAGCGAATTTTGCATTTAGCAATTGGCTCCCCCAAATTAATTTTTGTCACGTGCCTTAGTAACCAGTCATACAGTTGAAAGCCCCCAGCTGGAAATGTCCCTATCTATCCTCTAGGATGTGGTTACACTAATCATCTTAGGAGTTTTTACGACTTCCTTATCTCAAGGACTCATCAGTTCCTAGTCATCCTGGGAGTCTGGACTCATCTGTTCTGGGAATGAGCTGTACTTACTGGGCTAGTTCCTTTGAAGTTATTTCCAAAGCCCATTAATGTATTTTATGACCTTTATTTGAATGTCACATTTCCTCCTCTTCTTTGTACTAGTTAAATCATTAACTATAATGGAGATTCTTCGACTACACTAAGGCGTTGGTAGGGCTGAGATAAAACCATTATTTTGACTGTTTCTATTCTTTCTTTAATAAAAGCAAAGCAAATAACTTGTTAAGGATTATGGGTCCAATAATGAGGGCCAACAACAGTATTAACAATGGTCCTGCTAGTGTAGTTATCAATGTAGTTAGCCAAGGTGACAGTTTGAATACAGAGGTGAACCAATCTAAATTGTCATTATTTTGCTGAATGTGCTCTGCTAACTGTTTTATCTTATCTATTTTATCCTGGATTTTATTGCTGTTATCAGTTAAATTAAAACAACACATTCCTTTTACTTTCTCACAACCCTGGTGGTGAAATAACAATAGATAATCAATAGCTGCCCGATTATCTAAAATAGCTTGACGTAATTGCTGCTGTTCATTTTTTAAAAGAGCTAATGCTTAAAACATTTCGTTGATGCTTTTAGCTAAGTTACAAGCTAAATGCTGGATTTGTCTATGATTGTAAGCACCCCATACTAGATTCCCTACAACACTTAAAATTATGGCATATCCTTCAGTTTCTGACAATAATCGTACTTCATCATGACATTCAGGTCCTACAGGGAGGGAGGCAGCATGCCTACTGTGAAGAGTGGTACTGTGCTCAAGAACTAGCAAATCATTCTTATTAGGTAAGAAAGTAGCAATCCTAGATAAATAACAAGTGGTGTCAGTAAGGTTAGGGGGAATATAATTATACGTCATAGAGTTACAAGTAAAGAACCATCCAGTAGGCAAGGTAACATAGCCATAAATGGAAGGGTATTTGATAGTATTATTACAGGGTAAAAAACCAGGGATCGTCTTACAATTTTTGCTACAATTAACAAAAAGAACACAAGTATCATTGGGTACAATAATGCTATGGGGAGTATGAATCTTTAATGCATGGCTTGGCAACTGATAAGAAGCTTTTCCCAAGTTTGCTAAATCTAGATAAGTTACAGTCTTATTAGGGATACTGGAGAAGAAAGTTAAATTCCTTATGTCAGCTGCCGGTTTACATACCAGACGTAGACATTTTCCTAGCATGAAATGAGTATGACTATCCTGTTCAAGGCAAAATGATGAGACATTTAGGGTGCGTGCTAAAGCTACCCATAAATTCTCTGCATGATTCAGGGTTTCCTGGAAAGCAGGTACTGGTTTAATACTGTACAACATATAAAAGAAAACTATTGCTACGATTTGGGTAAGAACCGCACTTTTAAGGGATTGTGGGGATCCGCTTTGACTCTCCATTTTGCTTTCTTTAAGCCCAGTTCTTGAGCTAATTTTACATGTGATAGATGAATCCAGTAAGGTTTTTTAGCTATCCTCACAGCCATGGGCGTGCTGAACAGTACCTGGAACGGTCCTTGCCACCGAGCGTCAAGGTTCCCACAACGGTGGTTAAGAATCCATACCCATTGTCCTGGCTCCGGTGGAGTTGGCAGTGGAAGTCCTTTGAGTTGATCCTTCTGCTGGTCTCTAAGTGCCCGTACTTCTGCACGTATCAGCTGTAATGCCTGTAAGGACTTTAGAAAACTTTGATTAGAAACCTCAATTTCTTCCCTCGTTATTTGTGGAACCAAAGGAGTTGGTTGTCCATACATTAACTCATAAGGAGTCCATTTTCCTGTATAAGGTGTATTTTGAACCCTATATAGTGCAAAAGGGAGTAGCTCTACCCAATTTTTGCCAGTCTCCTTTCTTAACTTAATTATAGTCTCTTTAAGGGTCCTATTCATCCTCTCAACTTGCCCTGAACTTTGAGGCTGATAAATGCAATTTAATTTTCAATTGATCCCTAATCTTTTTGCCAATTCCTGTGATATTTTGGACACAAAAGCAGGTCCATTATCTGACCCCACAGCAATGGGAATGCCATATCATGGAATGATTTCTCTCAAAAGTATTTTACAAACTGTTGAAGCAGTTTCTCCTTTTGTTGGAAAAACCTCAGTCCATCCAGTAAAGTTGTCTATTAGAACAAGCAAATATTTGTAGCCTAATTTCCCTGGAGTCATTTTGGTAAAATCTACTTCCCATAGTTCTCCAGGAGCTTTTCCTCGGTGCCTGATGAGAGGAGGTAATTTCTTATTGATAGCATTTACTTTGGCGCAGGCCTGACACCTAGACACAACAGAGTGTATGATATCTCTGATTTCTGCTCCCTCATAATATTTTCTTACTAAATGTTCTAGTTTTTGTTGTCCTAAGTGGGAGCTGCTATGTATTTCTTGAATTATTTGTCTTAACACTCCTTGTGGTAGGTATATTCTGCTGTCTGGTAATTCTATCCATCCCTGTTTACTTTTCTTACCCCCTAGTTGCTTACCTTTCTCTTCTTCCTTTGGCTCATACCTTGGTTCTATTTGTAAACTAGGGGATAGGATGAGCAGCAGTTGGTTAGTGTGTTTCTCCTCTTCTGCTGCATTCCATGCCGCTTGATCAGCAAAATGGTTTCCTTTCACTATATGGTAATCCCCCTTTTGATGTCCTTTGCAATGTATTATTGCCACCTTTTTGGGCAACCAAATGGCTTCTAATAGAGCTAAAATCTCATTCTTGTTTTTAATTTCCTTTCCTGCAGCAGTCAACAACCAACACTCCCGGTATATGGTGCCATCCATGTACATGGGCAGTGGCAAAGGCATATCTACTGTCTGTATAGATGTTGGCACTTTTCCCATCAGCAATTCTAAGGGCCTGTGTGAGTGTGATAAGCTCGTCCCATTGTACAGATGTGCCCTTCGGCAGTGCCTTTTTCCATAACACAGTGTCCTGAGTGGTCACCACAGTTCCAGCATACCTTTGCCCATCCTGAACATAGCTACTTCCATCTGTAAACAAAGTTAAATCTGCCTTCTTGTAGGCCTGATCCCGTAGATCTGGTCTGGCTCCTGTAATGGTGTCTAATATTTGTCCACAGTTATGGATCACTGATGGGTCTGGCAACGGGAGCAATGTAGCAGGATTCAAGGCTGTTGTTTTAAAAAATTGTATTGCGGGGAGGTTCAACAACTGTGCATGGTACTGTGTTAGTCGGGCATTTGAGATCCACCTATCTGGTGGGGCCCGCAGCACTTGTTCTAAACAGTGCTCTCCAATGACCTGAATGTCTTGACCCAAAGTCAGTTTACTGGTCTCCTTAACAAGGATGGAGGTAGCAGCAAGTGCTCTCAAACAATTTGACCAACCTGATGACACAGGATCTAGTCTTCTGGACAGATAGGCTATTGGTCTTTTCCAAGGTCCCAGTTCTTGACAGAGGACCCCTAGAGCAATGGCCCTTTTCTCAGTCACAAATAGTTGAAAAGACTTAGACAAGTCTGGCAGGGTAAATGCCGGGGCTGCAACTAGGGCCTCCTTGAGTTTTTGAAAAGACTCTCGAGCCTCCTCTGTCCATACAAATTGTTCCTTTTTTCCCCGTGTTAACTCATGCAAAGGTTTGGCCAGCTCTGCAAATCCTAGTATCCAAAGTCTGCAATATCCCACGGCACCTAAAAATTCTCATGCTTGCCTCTTACTTACAGGCTCAGGAATCTGTAATATAGTCTGAATTCTTTGGCTAGACAAGCCACATTGTCCCCCCCTCAAGTCATACCCCAAGTAACTCATGGTTTGGGTGACAATTTGGGCTTTCTTAGCAGATACTCGATAGCCCATCTGTTGCAGTTCTTGGAGTAGTTCCAATATAGCTTCTCTGCAACTCTCCTGGTTCGGGGCTGCGATAAGGAGATCGTCCACATACTGCAGTAGCACAATTGAAGAGTGGCCAGCTCAAAACTCCTGTAAGTCTTTGCACAAAGCCTCATTAAATATGGTTGGTGAATTCTTAAAACCCTGAGGGAGCCTGGCCCAAGTGTATTGGCCTGAAAGTCTATTCTCAGGATCATTCCACTCAAAGGCAAACATTTCCTGAATTTGTTTTGCTAATGGAATGCAAAAGAAGGCATCTTTCAAATCTAATACTGAATAAAAAACATGAGTTGGTGGCAATGAATTCAATAGGGTATAGGGGTTTGTCACAGTAGGATGTATGGTCTCTACTTGAGCATTCACTTCACGCAGGTCCTGCACTGGGCGATAGTCCTGAGTTCCAGGCTTTTGTACTGGCAGCAGAGCAGTGTTCCAGGCAGATTGGCACTCCCAGAGAATCCCAGCTTCTAATAAGCACCTCAAGTGCTGTGCTATGCCCTGTTTAGCCCGAGCGGGTACAGGATATTGTCTGATGCATACTGGGCTGGCATCGCTCCGCAACAGCACTACTACAGGAGGCTGATGTACTGCCAATGCCGGAGGATTGTTTTCTGCCCAAACTCCAGGAATCTGCTGCTTTACTTCCTCAGGGACGCCCGTAAACCCACTCTTACCTTCCTGGAGGGAGGCAATCAGGTATTCTTCTGATATTGGCACAGTCACTAATACCTTGCCTTCTGTATTCTTCTCCTGGTTGAAGGTTATTGTTGCTTGAAATTTTTGCAACAAATCTCGTCCCAACGGCGGGTAGGGACAGTCTGGAATAATCAGGAATGAATGAGTAATAGTCCCTCGCACCAGGTCTGTAATCCGAGCAGTGGCTCGAGGATATGAGACAGCTTTGTCAGTGACCCCTATTACCTTTGTGGATTCAATTTGTAATGTCCCAAGTGGTCTCTTTAGGACGGAATAAGTGGCCCCTGTGTCCACTAGGAAGGTAGTTGGTTTCCCCTCAATTGACAGTGTGACCATAGGCTCCTGGGGGCCAACGGAAATGGAGCCTTGGCCCCGTCAATTTAATTGGAGCAAAACTTGTGAGCTTTGTTCCTGATTTATGGCCTGTAGCTTAGGGCAATCCTTCTTCCAATGACCTTTTTCTTTGCAATAAGCACACTGGTCTTTATCTAGTTGCTTCTGCAGGAAAGTTCCCTTCTTTCCCTTAAAGGGCTGCTGTTTCCCTTTTGGTCCTTTTGATTGCTGTGCCAAAAGTAGTTTTACAGCTGCTCTCCCTAACTCAGGGTCATCATGATTGACATAGACTCTCTGTGCTATTTCTAATAGTTCACTCCTATTCTTTCCCTCAAATCCTTCTATTTTCTGGAGCTTCTTTCTAATGTCTTGGATTGCCTGAGTGACAAAGGCTATGTTTATTAGCCTCCAATTTTCCTCTGCCTCAGAATCAATAGGGGTATAAACCCAGTAGGCATCCATTAGCCGCTCTAAATATGCAGCAGGGGACTCATCCCTATCCTGAATTACCTCACCTACCTTACTAAAGTTGGTTGGTTTCTTAGCAGCTGCCTTTATTCCCCTTAATAGAGCCCGGCAATATTGGGTAAGCGATTCTCTATCCCTGATATTGTTTGGATCCCAACTGGGGGGGCTCCTGGGGAGCATCCTCTCTAGTTCCCTTTTAGTGCCCCCATCTTCCTTAAATACTTTTTCAGCTTCTTGGCTGATGCAGGTTCTTTCTTCCGTTGTGAACAGAGTGTGCAAAAGCTGCTGACAATCATCCCAAGTTGGTTGATTGGTCCTGAAAACAGTCTCAAGCAAAGAAATTAACCCCTGGGGTTTTTCTGAAAATGATAGGGTCTGCTGTTTCCAATTATAAAGGTCACTAGTAGAGAAAGGAGTATAAATCATTCAGGATGGTGCATGTGGTTCTTCATCTAGTGGGGGAAGCACCTCCCTAAGAGGTAACATTGGGGCACTTCCAGTAAAGGGAGGTTGAGCATAAGGGGCTCCCCCCTGAGTGTGGGAAGGACTCTGGACATTCTTGGGCACAGTTGAATCCGGCTCCCTGGGCTTCTGATAAGGAGGAGGATAATTTATAGGGCCTACTATATCCTCAGTAATGTCAGGAAGGACTGGATACTATTTGGGAGGCTTTTTTTTCAGGTGCAGGTGGAGCAGAGGGAGGGCAAGGCTTAATGTCCGCTGCACTCACACAAATAGCTCTCTTAACCTTTTGATTAGCTTTTATGCACCTCTTAATGTACCCAGGTTTGTCTGTAGCTATATCTATCCAAATATCTATATACACATATTGATCTGGATGAGGCACCTGATATATAATAGCTCTTACTGCAAAAACTATGGGCAGATCAAAGATTCCTTCAGATGGCCATCCAACCTTAAGAGATGGCCACTCCACTTGGCTTAAGGTCCGGAGAGTTTCTCAATCGGATGGAGGTCCCCCATAACCCTGGGCTCTCTTCTGAAAGTCAGAGAAGTTACTTAAAATGCAATCAAGAGGGGATTTAAGTGTAGATTCTTGCTGTCCCATCTCGCGGTACTTGTTCTTCTTAGCCTGGTATGCTTCTAGTCCTACAAAGACAACACACAGGATTCCCCACCCTATAAGCAGGGTGATCCAGATAGATGAATGTTGATCACACTGTACTGGCAAACAAATTAACACCAAACACAACAGTGCAGCAAATCCCTGGAGGGCAATACACAAAATTTCCCACACAGTCATTTAGGCTAAACAAACAACCAGACAGCAGTGCGGCACAGTGTGAGTGAGCTCACTACTTTAAAACAATTGATCGATTTCAGACAGAAACAGAAACCTTGGCCGGCAGTGTCCTGCCTTTGGTCCGAGTGTCTGGGTGGGTCACTGACAGCATCCTGTCTGCCATCACAGACTGTAAGTGCTCCAGAGCCAGATAACAAAAACAAGAAATTCTACAACAAAATACTCACCAGCTCGAGCTGTTCCGCCTGTCCCCAGTCAAAATTTCCATAATGGGTATCCCAGATGAGCCCCCTTAAATGTTGCACTCGCAGGGTAAAACAAACACTGGAGACGTTTGGAGAGTTTTAGACAAAGTTTTATGGCCAAGAGAAAAAGAAAAAGCAAACCTGCGCAGGGGTGAGCTCAGGTGGAAGTCACCAGAGTCACCCCGAGCACCTACAGTCTAGGGGTTTTTAAAGTGTATCAAGCAAGCAATTCATACAGAAGTGAATTTTGTGTTTGGCAATTGGCTCCCCCAAATTAAATTTTAGTCACGTGCCTTAGTAACCAGTCATACAGTTGAAAGCCCCCAGCTGGAAATGTCCCTATCTATCCTCTAGGATGTGGTTACACTAATCATCTTAGGAGTTTTTACAACTTCCTTATCTCAAGGACTCATCAGTTTCTAGTCATCCTGGGAGTCTAATGACTTCCCTATCTCAAGGACTCATCAGTTCCTAGTCATCCTGGGAGTCTGGAGTCATCTTTTCCGGGAATGAGCTGTACTTACTGGACTAGTTCCTTTGAAGTTATTTCCAAAGCCCATTAATGTATTTTATGACCTTTATTCAAATGTCACAGCACAGAACTCCTGGTTTCCTCTTGCGTAAAAAACACGTAGCTCATGGCCCCTAAAAGGACAGCCAGGGGGAGCCAGAGCAGCAACCAGTACTCTATCCCACCCATCAAGGGTGGCGGCCCCATACCAATCTCTGAATCCTGCAGGAAACTACACCAGTTGTAAGGCCAGGAGCCGCCATTGTGGCTATTCACATGCAGGTTCCCATTGGATTCGGGCAGATGGTAAAGAAATGGCAGAGTTGGAGAATGGTGGGCCATCCTATTTATTGGTGTCTCACCAAGACAGGCAAACCACAAAAGAAGACAAGGGAAAAGCAGAAAACTAGCTTTTCCCATGAAGGGCAAGGGATCAGGGAAGCCCCTGCAGTTGCAATAGCAGGAACTGTGTGAGCCAGTTCCTGGTCTGTCCCACTTTATAGTGTACAAAACCAAAAACCCTTAATCCAATATACAAACAAGGAAGTCTCTGATACAAAGCCACTTACCCAAGGCATAATTGGATTCCTCATGAGAGTGCACCACCCAGATCATACAATCAGTCAAGGGTGTGGGGAAAAGCCCAGTCTTAAAACTAAACCCTAGGCTACAACCACCCTGTCTGCCCACAGTCATATTTACAAATTCATTTGACCAACACCTGCACACATGAGCAATACAAATATTGATCGACTTACGACCTATGTAACTTATGAACATTCGACTTTACAATCACAATCACTAGCCACAACTGATTTATGTCTGGCAGCACAAGTGTTCCCCAGCTGGGCATATGACAGTGCGGACTAGCTTCTGGCAGCACTACCATCTCTGCATGCACCATTTCAACTGTTATTCCAGACTCGGTACAGCAATTTGTGTTTTGTGTCCTGGATATTTTTCATCAAGCCCCTCCCAAGATGTCTACCAAGAGGAAATTGTCTTTGCAAATATTAAACAGTTGTACTGGTAATGCAGTGTTTTACTGAAACCTGATGAATGTAAAATAAGAAACAAAATGGTGTAGAGATGATACAAATGGTATAAAATGAACAAAGAAATTATGATATATAACAATAATGAAAGAAAATTATGGTAAAATATGACTTAAAGATTTCTATAACATCATTTCACAGTACTGTACATATAGCCTACTCAACTTACAACCAAATCGTGTTACAACCGGTCTGTCAGAAGCAATCATGGTCGTAATTCGAGCACTAGCTGTAAAGAAAACCTAACAGTCCCCCACTTTCTCACTCTCCTTCAGAACCCATGTTAGTACATCGAATGCATCTCACCTTCATGCCACCTGGGCGACCACCTCCCTTGGAGCCTGGACGGGGGTCCCCACATCTTCACACCGCGGGGCCAGACTGCATGGTGCCTGAGCTGACCATCTCTTCTCCCCACCACCCACCTCCCACCTCTTTCCTTCACCTCGGGCCTTGGGGGGCCGCCACACCCCTTACCATTCTTCTAGGTTTCAGGGACCCATTGAAATAGAAAATAACAAGGATTTTATAAAATTAAAAATCAACTCAAAAAAATTATTCATATAATACAAACACAAGCCAGAAATGGAGAGAACATCTTTATTCACTATGTACCTGATGAAACATTTCTCTTCCACAAACTAACAAAACTACAATGCATTTCTGATCAATATTCACATGGTACTCTAAAACAAATAGCCCCAGTGCAAATGAATTAGTATCTAAACAGACTCCAGATGGAAGAACACAGTGTGGACAAGAAAGGGTTCAGTGGAATGGGACCTCCTCCTGATCCGATAGAAATTCACAAATTGAACAGGTTGAGGTGGGAACTCACACCCTTGGGAGCTCACTTCTTTACAAAAAGGCTTCTCTTTGCCATCACTGAGCTGTGTCTGGCCACTCTGTGCATCAATAGGATTATACCTTTGACCTGCCCCCTGACAGTCCCCTCCTGCAAAATGGTGAGAGGACAGACTCTTCCCTACTTGCTCATCCCATCTGGCTCTGACTCTCAGGCCCTCGTGGAATCTTCCCTCCTTTATTTTATTTCACATGCATTAAAGAAATTACCTCTCTCTCTCTCTCTCTCTCTCTCCACCCTCTAAAATAAATAAAACAAATGAACAAACAAACAAATAATTTTTTTAAAAAAACCTGTATTTGCCTGGTAAAAGCACATATGGGAGTTGATGCTTTCTGCTCCTCCCCCTTCTCTCTCTGTCTCTGTCTCTCTCCACTCTCTAAAATAATATTTTTAAATAAAATAAATAAATAAAAAAGAAATTGCTACACTGAGAGTCTCTGCAGGATTGAAGATCTTCATCGCAAACGTTAAGTCACTTAAGTTCAAATAAACTCCTAAAAAATCCCATTTCCATGTTTCTTATGTTGAGAAGAGCAACTACCTAACCTTGCAAAAATAAGCTCTGACTGATATATAACATCAGAAAATGACAACTTTAGACTACAATAATATGGCACCCACACCTATTAGAATGGCTAAATTTCAAATATGAACAGTCCCTATGTTCTCATGCATTCACTGTTTAATTCTTGGACATCCCCTGAGGATCGAGCCTACACACTTGGCGTATCAGAATGACACTCTACCTAACTGAGCTACCCAGTCAGGACATAACCATGGCTTTCAACCAACTCTTTCATTTAGGGTTAGAAAATACTGTAAGGTATTTTTCACCACTGAGAAAGAAGGAAGGGGCCAAAGCCACAAACTGTGGAATAATAAAAGGCTTTATTGAGTACAGAGTACTACTCTCCTGATGAGGTTCTCTGGTCCCAGAGACAGAGACCAGAGGAGTCACAAGGTGTGACCCACGTTAGAGATATTTAAAGGGTCCCTAGGATGGTTGAGCTAATATGACGTGGTGAAATCTCACTGGCTGAAAGAGGTGTCACTCTTTTCCAAAGGGCTCCTGGGAAGTTTCTTTTGGCACACTTGGTTGTGGGCAGTCCGAGCCAAAATTCCTAGGAGGGCCTGAGTTCCTCATAGGACCATTCCTCATTATTCACCGACCTTACATTCTGACCCTTTGTGTTAAAAAGAATATGGGCACCATTTATTCATCTGGCTACTTCCTGCTGATTAGGGGCATAGTGGGGAGGGGGAGATCAGAAGGTGGTGGCTTTGAGGGGAGTCAGGAGGAACATCTGTTTGACCGTGACTGGAGAAACTTTGCAAATGTGGTCCTGTAAGAATTTAAAAAGAAGAAAAGTAATAGGAAAATTTGCATGGTCCAGCCCTTTGATGAGCTGGAAATAGATGGAGCCCAGTGATTCCAACTGCCACTGGTCCTGTATGGAGGCAAGCTTGAGAAAAAACTGCACGTCAGGAGTGGCATAAAAAGGGGAAAGGAAAGGGTACCATCCATTCCCATAACCAAGACCCATGAGGGAACTAGAGGTCCAGAGTGTGACGGCAAAACAGGGAAGGTAGCCCCTGTGTCCACAAGAAATGAGATGGACTTACCCACTAGTTGCAGCATACCCTAGGTTTTCCGAGTCCAGGTTGTGTCCTAAGAGTTTGAGCAATGCACCCACCTGGCTGGATTGGCTTCCCCATTCGGGCGGCTTGTCCTCCACATAGAGGTGCTGAGGAAAAGCCTGTTGCCCAAAGGGGCAATCACTCTGCCAGTGACCAGACTGCTTGCAGTCAGGGTAAGGCTCAGTGGGCAGCCACAGGCAGGGGCTCTTCTGGGACCAGTGAACCTGCTTGCCAGACTTAAAGCAAGCTGCTGGTGGGATTTCTATTTGTGCCTTGAATTTGGGTCAGGCTCTTCCTGTGCCTTGCTGCTGTTGCTTTGCCAGCCTCAGGACTGCCACAAGAGTCTGTTTTTGGAGTGTTACCTTCTGCTGCATGTGGGCCTGGTGAATAGCCTTGGCCTGTTTCTACTAGTTGGGACCATTAAAAACTTTAAATGCGGCCCTGGCTGGTTGGCTCAGTGGTAGAGGGTCAGCCTAGCGTGCAGAAGTCCTGGGTTTGTTTCCCAGCCAGGGCACAAAGGAGAGACACCCATCTGCTTCTCCAACCCTCCCCTATCCTTCCTCTCTGTCTCTCTCTTCTGCTCCCACAGCCAGGGCTCCATTGGAGCAAAGATGGCCCGGGCACTGGGGATGGCTTCATAGCCTCTGCCTCAGGCACTAGAATGGTCCTGGTTGCAACAGAGCAACAGCCCAGATGGGCAGAGCATCGCCCCCTGGTGGGCATGCCGAGTGGATCCCAGTTGGGCACATGCGGGAGTCTGTCTGACTGCCTCCCCATTTCCAGCTTCAGAAAAATACCCCCCCCAAAAAAACTTTAAATGCCATGTTCATAGTCTCGGATAGGGGTTTGGGGGTTAGGATAAAAGGAGAGGGCCTCCTAGGGAGCCGGGCACCCAGATCTTGCCAGGAAATGCTGGAGCCAAAGGCAAGACAGAGTCAGAACTTCCTGCAAGTTGATTGGGGTTGGGCCTTGGGGTCCTGCAAACCAGTGTAAGAGCCAATGGTAGGTGGAGAATGGCCTGATGGAGGAGGGGTTTAAGAACACAGTGGAAAAGGGAGGGGTCCCTGGCCAGCAGGGGAGGAGAAAGAGAGACTAGTAGTGGTGAAAAAGAAACAGGATTTTGCAAAGGGAGGAGAGGGAGCTCTCCGAGGGAAGAGAACAGAGTGAAAGAGGTCCACAGAGGGACCAGAGAAAAGTCCTGAGAGAGCAGCACCCTGGGGGTCAGGCAGGAGGAGAAGAGAGTTGGGATTCCATGGATAAGGAAAGATCAGGAGTAGAGGTTTTAGGTGAGATTTCTGTGGCAAGAAAAAGGCCTGCGTGTAGAACAAGTGGCACAGAGATTAAGGACAGGTGCATAAATAATTAGAAGTCCTGAATGTAAGAGATCTCCAACCAGCTCCCAGCTTTTTTTGGTGATAGTTAAATTGGTGAGGTTGTTAAAACTAGAAGTCCCTTCAGGAGGCTAATTCAGTGGGTTCTGTGGCCTGGCCACAGCAGAGAAGAACAGTTTTTTCTTCTTTAGGGAGGGAGATTCCTGTGCCCCCACGGCCACCCTCAGTCCTCGGAGTGGTCAGATTTGAGTATCAGCATCCCAAAACTCAAGCTCTGGCCATGAACAGATAAGGTAAAGTGGATGTGCTCGGGATGTCTCCACAGGCACATGCATTCGAAGCAGAAAGAGGTTCCTGACGAAGCTACGGTTTCCAGACAGGGAGTCTCAGCAGAAAGAACTCCAGGGTGGCTGGAGGCAGGGGACTTACCACACCTTGTGCTGAAATGAGTGGAAGGTCAGAGATCCTGGTTCTTTCTCAGAGGGCAAGTGAAGAGGAGTGGTCTTTGCAGACTTCAAACTCCTCCCGGTTTTTCAGAACCAAAATATAAGGTATTTTTCCCCGCCGAGAAAGAAGGAAGGAGCTGGAGCCATGAAGTGTGGAATTATAAAAGGCTTTATTGAGTACAGAGCACTTCCCATCTGATGAGGTCCTCTGGTCCTGAGGAACAGAGACCAGAGGAATTGCAAGGTGTGACCCACGTGACAAATATTTAAAGGGTCCTTATGGTGGTCGAGCTAATATGACATGGTGAAATCTCACTGGCCCTTTTCCAAAGGGCTCCTGGGAAGTTTCTTTTGGCGCACTTGGTTGTGGGTGGTCCTAGACAAAATTCTCGAAAGGGCCTGAGTTCCCCACAGGACCACCCCCCATTATCCATCGACCTTACAAATACCTCTCTCAGAAACAATAGATTCCCACACAAAAAAGAAAATTAATACAGAGATAAAAATCATACTTAAGCAGGTAAGTGGGTTGACCACTGACAGATAATATCTACCCGTGTTCCTACTGACCTCCATCAATGTATCCCCAAGATACACATGACCTAACAGCAGAGATGCACACTGAGAGCTTCTTGAAGTTTCCAAATTGCACTACAAAGCAAATGACAACAAACTTCAAAGATTTGAAATTACATAACCCATGTTTCCTACTATCATAACAGTTCACCTTGAAATCATTATTAACAGATAAACCAGGAAGTACTTATACTTACAGTTATTAAATACCATTTTAAACAACCTGCATCATACATAATTGGAATTCTAAAATTATTTCAACTGAAAGATAATTATAAAAAAATAAAAATTAATAAACCCATGGTGCCCTGACCAATGTCTCAGTGCATGGAGTGTCCTCCCTGTGTGGCAAGGTTGTGAGTTCCAGATTGGTCTTAGAACCAATAATTAGAATCCTCATAGCCCCCTCAAGAGTATCCCCAAAGTGGCTGCCTGCCCTGCTGTTAAGCAGGAGTGTCCCCCTGCATGAGGAAGTTGAATCTGGGACGCCTGATTGCCATGGACCAGCGCAGCTTCCAAATAATGGTGCGGAATTAAGGAAACACACTTTGTCAGAACAAAACCGATGGGACCAGGAGGACTCCTCAAACTGCCTGGCAGCATCTGAGTGCCTCATAGCCCCAGTTCACTTTATTATATGGACCTATGCAAATCAAGGACCCTGATACAAAGTTGCACATCAAAGGCTAAGACAGGAACTCTCCCAAGGCAAAAACAGGATACATTAGTGAAATTTACAAACATCTGAAACAGAGTCAGAGGAAGGGTATGTATATTGCTTCCTGCAACCCAAGGAAAGAAGTGGAGTGGGTTCAAACACTCAGCATCAAAGCCAAATATGGAGATGGAGGGGGGAGAACTTAGCCTTTTGCTAAGCCTTGAATCTATAATGGCTTCCTGCCATTAACGGTCCACAACACATGATCAACATAAAGCTTGGGCTCTACTGAGACAGGGGAGCACTAGGAAGCCTCATCTCTCTGAGGAGTGTGTGGACAAAAAAGGGGCCACATGCTGAACCTGAAAAGCTCAGGGGGGCTTGCATGGTGGCCTTAATAATTCAGAGACCTAAAATAACCACACAGGATGGTCTGAAATTACAACTTTTTCTTTTTTTTTGCAACAGAGACAGAGAGAGTCAGACAGACAGGAAAGGAGAGAGATGAGAAGTATCAATTTTTCATTGTGGCTCCTTAGTCATTCATTGATTGCTTCCTCATAGGTGCCTTGATGGGGTGGGGAGTGGGCTACAGCAGACTGAGTGACCCCTTGCTCAAGCCAGCGACCTTGGGCTCAAGTTGGTGAGCCTTGCTCAAACCAGATGAGCCCGCACTCAAGCTGGAGACCTTGGGGTCTTGAACCTGGGTCCTCTGAGTCCAAGTCTGAAGTTCTATCCACTGTACCACTGCCTGCTCAGGCTAAAACTTTCTAACTAAAACAGTCCATGGTGAGTAGTCATGTCCTAGGGAGGTATTTTTCTCTAACAAATGTCAAAGGCTTACTTAAATTGAGCCTATCTGTTGTCTTTTGCATCTACAATAAGGTACCTGATAATGGCACCAAAGAAAACTCAGGTCCAAGGTAGCTTCTCAGGTAAGAAAGAATTCAGGCAAGAGACAGGATGCAGTGTTCAAGCAAAGCAAGCAGTTTATTAAGCAAAGCTGTGTACTTGGTGTAAGGTATTTCTCCCCACCGAGAAGGAAGAAAGGGGTCAGAGCCACCAAGTGTGAAATAACAAAAGGCTCTATTGAGTACAGCGCATCCCGCCCTGCGAGGTTCCCTGGCCTCAAAGAAAGAAAGATGGAGGAGATGGAGGCCAGGGAAGTCGTAAGGATTAAGCCACGTGGGAGATATTTAAAGGGTCCCTCTAGGGAAGTCAAGTTAATATGATGTGGTGAAATCTCACTGGCTGGCAGACAGTCGTTTTTTTTCCAAAGGGTTCCTGTGAAGCTTCTTTTGGTGTGCTTGGCTGTGGGCGGTCCTAGCCAAAGTTCGCAGGTCTGGGTTCCCCATGTGACCATCCCCCATTATCCACCAACCTTACACTTGGCACAAGGCACAAGTGGGCAACTCAGCTAATCTGAGCACCACTACCTGTTGGGGTCCTGGAAGTCATATACTTTTTAACTAACTTCCAAGGTTCCCTTTTACTGATACTCTGACCAATGTAGTGTTTCAAAGCCATTTGGACATCTGGTGATTTTGTCCTGGCAGACTGTATGCTGACTCCCTCCTTCAGTGGGTGAGATAAAACCCCTTTGTTCCCCCTCCCCTTTTCCTGCCATGGTGTCTGTTATCCTACCTAACAATAGCATGCCTTTGAAATGTAAGGGTAACTATTTCCTGCACTCCTCAAAACAAGCATATCACCAGAGCAGAAGCCAACCACCCCCATTGTTGTTACCACGGTCATTGTTAGCACTCTTATTACTGCCCACATAAAAGAAATTTAATTATATACATTTTTACTTTTAACCACTCCCACTGCTTTGCGTTCTCATTCTTGGTCTCCCTAATCTGTCACTAATCAATTTCATGTAACCCCCTTGTCTTCTGCTTTGATTCTGATGTACAAAATATAGGGAAAAAAAAAAAACAGGAAAAAATGCCATTTTCCAGATAATTTTATCAATCTGCTGATACTTTGACTACCAGCAATCGTCGACAGTTTAGCTCAAATAAACTCATAAAAATTCTACAGGTTTTGACGTTACTTAAGTTGACAAGAGAAACCTTGGGGGATGGGGAAAGTCTCCCTCCCCTCACTAGAGAGGCTGTCCCTCTAGAGAAACATCTCCTGGGATGGTCCGCCCCTCCCTGGAAGGAGAGCCACTCTACAGACGAAGGGCCCCTCACTGGCAAGGTCACCAAATCCTAGTAGGGAGACCTTCTCCAGGAGTTATCCCCTCTCCGGGGAGAAAGCTCCTGTCTAAGGCGAGGATGGAGCTCCTTTCCAGGGACTGACCCTCCCACAGGGAGACGTCCTGCCCTCGCCAGAGAGAGACAGAGAGAGAGAGAGAGAGAGAGAGAGAGAGAGAGAGAGCCCGCTGTCTGTCCCGCGCGGCTGCCCCGCCCCTCGCAGTCCGTGCCCCTCCCCGTCCTGGCGCCTGCGGAAGCCGCAGCCCGGGCTCTGCGCGCTCCTCGGACCTCCGAGTCCAGGCGGCCGGGGCGGGGTCTAGCAGGCGGAAAGGACCCCCCACACCCCCACCCCCGCCTCAGCGGTCTTCTGACTGCGAAGATGGCCGGCCGGCTTTGGGGAGTGTTTGTCGCTGCTTGTCCCCGACTCCGTGTGCGGCTCTGCGAGTGTGTGTGTGTCTGTCTGTCTGTCTTTCCTCCTCTGTTGGGTGCTACTTGTCCCCGACTCCGTGTGCGGCGCTGCGAGTGTGTGTGTGTGTGTGTGTTGTGTGTGTGTGTCTTTCCTCCTCTGTTGGGTGCTACTTGTCCCCGACTCCGTGTGTGGCGCTGCGAGTGTGTGTGTGTGTGTGTCTTTCCTCCTCTGTTGGGTGCTACTTGTCCCCGACTCCATGTGCGGCTCTGCGAGTGTGTGTGTGTGTGTTGTGTGTGTGTGTGTGTGTCTTTCCTCCTCTGTTGGGTGCTACTTGTCCCCAACTCTGTGTGTAGCGCTGCGAGTGTGTGTGTGTGTGTGTGTGTGTGTGTGTGTGTGTGTGTGAGTCTTTGCTCCTCTGTTGGGCGCTACTGGTCTCCCAGCCCACCTCCAGGCTGTCTGATCCAGAGGCGCACCTGAGGCCGGGCTCCGACCCTCTTCTCACACCCACACCGCTGTTCCTCTCAAGTCTGGGTCTGACTCACACCTCAATTCTTCACCCCTGACCAGAACACATGCTGAATTTTGCTCCCAGGTCTCCACTACCTCCTTCCCCGGGCACCCCCACAGCCCCTAACATGCTCACTGGAGCACGGGTGGAGATTTCGCGGTCTGTCCTGGCTACTTTCCTGGGGGCCCCACTCTGTTTGTTCCTGGCACACTGAACTCGAGTCAGGCTGGAGATTTTGTCCTGAGGTCACTAGGACACCTACTTCCCCAGGCACCCCCTCTACTCAATAGCTGACTGGAGCTGGGCTGAAAAATTCTCCTCCATGCCTTTTCTATCCCCTCTTCCCAGGGGACCCCGTGCAACTCACACACCATTTGACACATAGGTGGATATTAAGAAAAAAGACACCTACAAAGAAGGGCTGCTGGCAGTTAACTAGGGTCAATTTTTTCCCCATTGATTTCAGAGAGATAGAGAAGCATCAAGTCATTGTTCTACTTAGTTGTTCCATAGAGTTGTGCATTCACTGATTTAGGGATCAAACCTGTGACTCGGTGTGTAAGAATGATGCTCTATCTACTGAGCCATCTGGCCAGGGTCTAGATTCAAATTTAAAACAGCAGCCTAAAGTGTTTCATGTATAGGTGCTTCACATGCAAATTGCCCTTCAGGCAGAAGTTTGCACTAGCCTGCAAACTTTCTCTGCCATTGCACTTTTCAATTATAAAGTACTTCTCATTTTTAGAACACCATGGTTCCAGGACTTGAACTCATTTAAAAATGCTAACAATCTTGTTACTATTGTGCATAATCCTTAATAAATGTATAACAAAAATAATTTTTCTGATTCCTCACAATACCTCATTTATTCATGATGTTTTTACTATTTTTATGTTTTTATACAGCTAAAGCAAAGTAATTTTATTAGTGCACAATAGCTAATTTTCCTCGATAACACATGAGGATCGACTTAAAAATTATTACGAATCATAGAATTTATTAAACTGAGGTGGGAATAACTGCTGAAATAAATATTCTTTTTGTGTACAAACAGTAAATTGAAGATCTAATGTGCACAATTTGCATGAATGAGATTTTAACATACTACCCAATAAAAGATATGTGAACAAGTAAAAATTCACATCCCATTCTTGGATACAAAAAATATATAAGAATATACATTTTCCAAAGTTGTCTATAAATATATTATGATGTGAATTACAATAGCAGGTAGGTTTTTTTAAACTAAAATAAGCTCATTTTAAGTTCACTTGTTAAAAAATTGAAAACAAAATCCTAGAAAATGAATAGAAGCTAGCACAACAAGATGCAAAAATGTATTGTATTATGGAGCCACATTAATTAAAACAGTGGGGGGAAATGTTATAAATAAATGAGTTGATGGAATAGAATAAAATGTAAAGTAAGAGACTCAAATTCATATGAAATTTTTCTGTGGTAAAGATGTCTCTTGCATCAATGGGAAAATATGTATTATATATTATAGAATAAGTGGCATTGGGACCACTGAATGGGGAAAATACTGCACAATGACATCATGTCCTCCACCAAAACCAATTCATTTTAATAACCATTCATAACTCAGATAAAACACTGGGAGCCACCTAAAACAGCAGATTACAGAGCTTAACAGGAGAAGTATGGAAAAAGATATATTATGCAAAAATCAACCAAATGAAAATTATGTAATAACATACAATAGACTCATATGCAAAAGCACTACTAGAAATAAAGGAGAGCACTTCATAGTGGTAAGTTCAATATACCAGAAAGTTTCTAGTTCACACACACTTAGTAATGTAAATTAAATGCCTATAGAACACAGCTACAGAGCACACATCTTTCAGAGCCCACAGATCTTCCACACACACATCCCCCCAAAAATCAGTATGGGTATAAAAAACTACATGAGCATCAAATTGGATTCAATACTCAGATCATCCACTATACTCAACAACTCTCCCTGTTAAACAGCACTAAACTGTTTCTCCCAAAATGCACACCAAGAGATGACAGCAGAGAAACTCACTTGGGATATTTTATTTATTTATTTATTTATTTATTCATTCATTCATTTTAGAGAGGAGAGAGAGAGGGAGAGAGATAGACAGGGGGGAGGACCTGGAAGCATTAACTCCCATATGTGCCTTGACCAGGCAAGCCCAGGGTTTTGAACCAGCGACATCAGCATTTCCAGGTTGACACTTTATCCACTGTGCCACCACAGGTCAGGCCACTTGGGATATTTTAAAAACTGACCATAGCATACTAAACAGCAAGTTTTGAGCAATTTAAAAATTTTAAATTAAAGTATGTTTTTTGATCTAATGTCAGTTAATGTGGAAATCAGTAACAAAAGGCACCTAGAAAGTCCTTATGTTTAAAAGTTATGAAATACACATCCACATAAAATTGCATTCAACATTCATAGATAATCCACTACAGCTAAATTTCCTGATGCACACTAAGCTGTTATTCCCAAGAGCACACGAGGTGGCAGCAAAAACACACACTTAGAACGTTTTTTAAAGTAACCATATTGTTATTCTAAAGCAAGTATCAAGGAACTTCAATGGATTAAAATTATATAAAGTATAAATAACCCCCAAAATATATAGCCATAACAGTTACAAAATAATTTCAACTGAATAATAAAAATACAACTAACCAAAAATGATGGGCAAATGTGCATTCTTAAATTCAAATATTAGAGAAAGAAGCTGGAAGTTCTCAAGATTTGTGTCCTTAAAAACCGAAAATAGTAAATTAAATTCACCAAAAATAGAAAAAAGAAAATGTGTATGTAGAATTGTGTAGAAGGGTATATACTTAAAATAGTAGTTTACACCTTTTTGGAATAACTTAAATTTTTGTTATTAATCTGCAAAAAAGAAAAACCATTTACATTTTGGAATAAAATGTACTAGCAGAAACATAATTTTAAAATAGTAATACAGGTGTCCCCAAACTAAGGCCTGTGGGCAGCATGCAGCCCCCTGAGGCCATTTATCTGGCCCCCCACTGCACTTCCGGAAGGGGCATCTCTTTCATTGGTGGTCAGTGAGAGGAGCACTGTATGTGGCAGCCCTCCAAAGGTCTGAGGGACAGTTAACTGGCCCCCTGTGTAAAAAGTCTGGGGACCCCTGACTGTTGTAGTAACACCTAAGCCTTTCTTTTGCTTACCCATCCTAGTCTCGTGTCAGTCAGTGGGGAATAAAATGTTTTTTTTCTAATTATTTAGCCCTATTGGTTCTAAATCTTTTTTTTTTTTTTTGAGTGAGAGAGAGAACTGAAGGGAGAGATGAGAAGCATTAAGTCATAGTTGCGACACTTCAGTTGTTCATTGATTACTTTCTCATGTGCTTTGACAGGGGGCGCAGACCAAGCCAGTGAACCTCTGCACAAGCCAGCAACCTTGAGCTAATCTTGATCATCCTGCACTCAAGCCAGTGACCTCAGGGTTTCGAACTTGGGTCCTCAGCGTCCCAGGTCCACTGTGCCACCACCGGTCAGGCAAGGTCGAATCCTTTATCAATATTCAGCCTGGTCCTGTCTACAGTCCCCCAAACACACTCATTTCTTCACTCCTCCAGTTGACAACTCTGGTCAATTCACGCTCGTGTGAGCTGTGCTTTCTGAGAGCTGTCCCTGGGGGAACTCCCTGCAGCCGGGCTCTGCTGCATGCCTGTCCCTGCGGCCATGGCTGATGGGACAAGGGAGCCCGGGTGCAGGGTGGAGCAACCACAGGTGAGAAGCAGATACAGAAAGGCTGTTTGGGGGGTTGGAGGTTGTCCCAATTTCACCTGGAAGAAGTGCATATTTCTGTCGTTTGTCCCGTCCACTGGAGAGGAGGACACTGCTACCATGCAAAGAGGGTCCAGGGAACATGAGTGCTGGTCCCAAGTTCCCCAGGCCCAGCTGTGCCCTTCCCTCAAATTCTGGGTCAGCCCTGAAATTCCAAAACAGTGACCTTTACCCACTTTTCTTTCTTCCTGTATCAGTTCTATTTGGGGCATTTCTGTCATCTGCAGCCCAAGGGTTCCCAGCGAGCCCAAGTGCCTGGCCCTGTCACGAGGCCGCGGTGAGAATGCGTGCAGCATGGAACCTGTGGGTGGGGGACTTCAGTCTGTGCAGAAACCCAACTCTACCCCCTTGGCAGCTCTCAGTGAGGAGCGGCCAGTGTGCTGAGACTCTGCCCCACAAGCTCTCACATCTCCAGACTTCCTCCCATGCCTCTGTTACAGTGACGTCCCTAAAGCTCCAGGACACCCCCCCCAGAATGACAATGGAGAGATCCAGAAACCCCAAATAAAAGCCACTGCACACACCAGTCAACACCCATGTCGATCATTGTGCCTCACAAATAAACACAGGCTCCTCAGTGGTGGGACGTTAACTCTTTTATTAATTTAAAGTGAACACTGTATTTGCTCTGTGGGTTTCCTCTTCAGAGTTGTGGGTTCAGTCAACACCTGCTGGTTTCCCCAGCTCACAGGGACAAGTCAGATGTGTACAAAGGGGCAGCAGAACCAAATGGAGATGTACAAGCTCGAAAAAATTTAAGGAAATCGTTACTCCCCTGTCACAGGGAGTCGATCAAGCAGATTTGTGCATTTCAATGAAAATATATGAAATATTTGTCAAAATAATTAACATCGGTAAAAATCAGAACACATAGCTTATAAAATGCCTACACAGGTTTGGCAGAAAGAGACCCAAGTGCACTGCCAGGCTCCTGGGACAGTCGGACACAGGGACAGTCACCTGGAGAGCAAGTCTCTGCAGAAGCAGCGGCCATATCGGCTTTGGTAGCAGTTCCGCAACCTGGGACGTGTCAGGTGAACAATTCTGGGCGAGAGGAATCGCTGGACCTGGGGCACCTTTGCTTGTCCTCGATGCCTCCTGGGGACCTTTCTCAGGAAGCTCTGGGTCAGCTGGAGGTGGGCATTTGGGCCATGAGAGCCCTAGAGACACAGACAGAAGGTGGTGATAGGGACGCTGGGCTCACTCAAAGGAGAAGGCTCCGGGAAAGAGAGAATTTCCCCCTTGGGGTCTGGAATCTGGCTGTCTGAGCCCCCACAGCGATTTCAGAAGCCACTGACTAGGTAGAAAAAGCTCTGTCCCCAGTGGTCAGACACTTGATGCCCCCAGATCTATCTCTTTTACGGTCTGGCCAAACTGTTCCCCACACAGCTCTGTGGCAGCTAGAGGAGCAGGTGTGGGGCTCCCCCTTCCTCCCGCCTGGCACAGCCAGGTTCTGTGGGTGGGACCTGGTGGCTGAGATTCCGGTTGCTGCTCTAAAGCCTGGGGAGAGAGGCTGTGTCTTGACTTTCCACTTTGGTCTTGAAGGTTCAGTAAACTGTTGGTCCCAAGGCTGCCCTGAGCTGGTGCTGTGGAGTCCCAGGACACGCTGGGTTTGTCAGAGAACGCTGTGTAGCTGAGGACATCGCTGCTCCTGGAACACCTCCTGAAGGCCCCCCTCCCAGTCTGAGTGCCCCGAGACACTGCTGAAGGACTTGCTCCCGGCAGGGCAGAGCTGGCAGGTCAGGGGGCTCCCTGGAAATGGGCTCTGACCCAGTCTGGAGGCAGGTGGATGGGATGGATGGGAGCGGCCTGTCCCTCTGTGGGTTGCAGGGTCCCTACCTGGCCAGGAGGCACGTGCGGCAGCAGAACTGAATGAAGAGCTTTTGCTCACAGAGCCGTTGGACTTCACCATCTCGCAGAACGTCTCATCGGCTGGGGCCTCCAAGAAAGAAAGGGCACGTGTCAGACCTGGGGACCTGTTTGGTTGTTCTGACCACCCCACAGTGCTGGCCCCAGTGATGTTCCAGGCCAAGGGGTCACAGGAGGAGGGAGAGCAGCAGCCAGGTCTGCCCTCATGGCCATCCCTGTGACCTGTGACTCTCCAGGCATGGCAGGGGTGGCACATGACACGAAGGGGCTCCTGCTGAGTCTGGGAGACAAGGATTCAGGGAGGCTGGGGGGTTGGGGGCCAGGAGAACTTCTGGGCTATGCCAGTGGGACCTCAGTGCCATGTGAACCTCTGTCCAGATGCCTGTGCTAAGGGTGGGGGGCTCAGGAGGGAGACCGGGGAGGCAGGGGACAGCCTAGAAGGGGCAGGCAGAGGAGGGCCATGCAGACCAGCTGGCCCTGCTCTTGGCTTTCGAGACCCTCTTGTGAGCACCTCATTGTCCTACCTGAGCACGTGACTTTCTACACAGGGAACTTCCTGGCCTTTGAAAAATTTTCTCCAAAAGGATTTCAGGTCTCCCTGAGTTCCTGCTTTCACAGACCACCCTGGTCTCCCCATCTACTGAGAGAACGAGGGCTCTCCCACGCCACTGAGGTGGCTCCTCCCTTGACCCTCGAGTGTGAGCTCCAGTCAGGCACAGATCCTCAGGCCTCCTGACTTGACCTCCAAGGTCAGGCCTCTCCGAATGGAAGTCACCACATTGCAGGCCCCTTGGGGTTGAGAGTGGAAGGCATGAGGGTGGAATGGTACAAGGACAAAATCATTTCTAAAAGGCATTCAACAAACCAATCACCAGTAGCTGGGTTGCGGCAGGAGTGTGTCTGGTCAACCTGAGTGGCCTGAAGGGGAGGGAGGGAGACTAGAGGAGGCCTGGGGTGGGGGCAGGAGGGCAAAGGAGGGGAAGCATGTCTGCTCAGAGGGCTGCCTTTTCCATGTGTTCTTTTCTGACCCCTTGTGACCTGAAGCTGTCGGGCTTACTCCTCTGAGGGCAATCCCGCAGGTAACGTGGGGCAGGGTGCACCTGTCACTCGCGAGAGCTCATCGTTGCTACAGGTGTGGTTGGTGATGCACGAGGTCCCCAGCCATGTGAAGCCCTGCTTACATCAGCTACAGTTTCTGCTGGAGCCCTCACAGCTCAGGCAGTTCTCATCACACCTGTGCGGGGACACATGTTCCTGCTGCCAAACAGAGAGGAGGCCCACCCTCTCCAGGCCCCTGCCCTCCAGACCCCTGCCCCTCGCTGTGGCCATGTCTCCTGAGATGGGCTCACACCCTGGCCAAGTGTCTGCATACCCTTCCTCCTGAACACTCTCTTCCCCGGGCCGGTGAGGACAGTTTGTCCACAGAGCAGAGCATGCCCAAGGCTGACAGGCCCTGGCCTCCAAGGCTCCATCTCTGTCACCTGGACATCCCTATGTACTTGCGGGCTTTGGACGACGCCCCTCCATGTATGTGACAAAGCTGATTCTGGAGCTGGCCTGGGGACTGCTGCTACATACCAGACTGAACTTCCTGAGTGGTGCTGTGGCCTTTTGTCTGGAGTGGGAGCAGGGGTGAGGGGGGATGTCCTGCTCTGGGGTCACATCTGGGCCAGGGCTCCACCTGATGCCTTTTCTGAGCTGAGCTCCCGGGAACTGGTCTCCCCAGCACACAGGTCCACTGCCTGCTTCCTGTCCTACTGTGTGGATGCATCCTAACCGTGGCACAGCTGGGGGCCCAGGGCTCTGCTACTGGGGTGTGAGCACCTCGAAGAAGGTACCTGGGTCTGCTTCCTGCCCTGTCCCAGCTACATGGTTCCTGGCACACAGGAGGTGCACCTTGCCTGCAGGCGTTCCCTGCTCTGAGAACAGTTTCTGCTTGCCCACCTCAGGGGCAAGATGCTGCACAGCAGTCCCCCAGCTCCTGGGCAAGGGGACTGTGCACCTCAGCTCTCTCACCACCCCTCAGTGGGCACAGGCACCACCATTCCCGGAGGTCTGGGTCTGACTGGGAAGAGTGTTGACGGGCATGTACCTTCGGCACACTTTGTGGGGCAGACCCGGCATCTCCTCTGGGTAGTAACCCTCACCACAGGCCTGCACACACTTCCAGTCCTGGAAGTGGAAGTCTGTGGCACAGTGAATATACTCTTATCTGCTGGGTCCTGTGGGAAAAGCAGCAGCTATCAGGGACTGCCTGCCCACCTTGTGTCCCAGGCCTGCTGGAGGGTCTTTGAGAGCGACTGTTGCTCATCTGTCCCCTGGCCACCACCACAGCTGGACTTCAGGTGCCCGCTGTGTGTCTGCACTTGGCTCTCCTCACTTTCTCCTGGGAGGTCAGCCCACCCCTCACAGCTGGGGACACAGAGGCCTGAGCCCCACGTCCCCCCAATCTGACTCATGCTGGTAGCCATGATTCCACAGCCTTCCTTTCCCACCAGACCAGGCCACATGTGGCTCCATGACTGGACACGTGGCCACACCAAATGGACATGTGCTGTGAGCCCACGATACACACACAGACTGGATTTCAGAGCCTCAGCAGAAGAGATAGTTGTTTTTTTACATTGATGATATATTCAAATAACAGTATTTCAGATACGAACGGTTAATTATGATATTATATTAGCATGATTTTCCCCTGCTTTTCTAGAAAACTCACAATGAACCCTATTTCTGTTGGACAGAACTGTGTACATGACAGAGAGATGGAAAGATGACATCTGGTGGGAAAGGTGTGGACAGGTGTTTGGTGCAGATGACAGGGACAGAGAAGAAACGAGTGGGGCTCTCAGGGAGGGCGTGGTGGCCGAGGACAGGTGAATCTGACACAGCACACACCGGACACGAAGCACGGAAATGGGGTCCCTGTCCCCAAGGCTGCTGTGGGTAGATACACACGTCCCAGGATCTTGAAAAGAACCCGGGCAGGCGGGCACAGGAAGGAGGGCAGACATCCAGACACCATAGGTCTGCTGGGTACAAACCCTGTGGTGACAGAGGGGCTGCAGTGAGGGAGAGCCAGCAGAGGCTGGACACTGTCAGCCACCAGCCATCCGGAGCCACAGGAAAAGAACAGTGAGTGGAAATACTGATGGCAAAAGCATTAGCACACCACAGGTCTGAGGCTTACAGATTCAAATGTCTGTGACATTTGACTGAGTGACGTCAGCAATGCTATTCAGTCAACCTGGGCCAGGCACCCACCACGTCTGAGAAACAAAGAATAAGAAAGAGACAAAAAGGCCACAGGCAGCCCTGGCCAGTTGGCTCAGTGGTAGAGCAACAGCCTGGCATGTGGAAGTCCCAAGTTCGATTTCTGGTCAGTGCACACAAGAGAAGTGCCCATCTGCTTCTCCACCCTTACCCCTCTCTTTCTTTCTCTCTCTTCCCCACCCGCAGCCAAGGCTCCATTGGAGCAAAGTTGGCCCGGGTGCTGAGGATGGCTCCATGGCCTCCACCTCAGGTGCTAGAATGGCTCCAGTTGCAACAGAGCAATGCCCCAGATGGGCAGAGCATCACCCCCTGGTGGGCATGCCAGGTAGATCCTGGTCAGGCATATGTGGGAGTCTCTCTCTGCCTCCCCGCTTCTCATTTCAAAAAAATACAAAAATAATAATAATAATAATAATAAAGGCCGCAGGGTAAACAGCTGGGAGCAGCCACTGTGCTCCTTGTGCTGGGTCCAGCTCTGTGGGGCTTCCAGGGGGGCCCAGAAGGGGAAGGGACATCTCCTCCTGGCTGCAAGGGTTCCAGGGTGCCCACTGCTAAAGAGCACAGCCTACAGCCATGTGGGGTCACATGTCCACAGCAGGAGAGGCACCCATAATGCCCCATCTCCCAGGTCCTGAGCTATGGCAACTGTGACCTAGCAGACACCTGATTCTTGATGATGACAGCAGCAACAAGCTCCACTTAATGGGCAATTTTCAGAACAAGGACGACAGTGCTGGGTGAAGAAGGAGACTCGGGAGAAGACAGCTGGGAACACATCTGAGCCCACAGACTCTGGACACGTTCCCACACCTGAGTGCAAATGACTCGCAGCATGAAGCCTAATAAAGCAAAGGCATTCTCACTGTTCTACATAAACACGGTGCCTGGGAGACATCTGTGCTGTCATCTCGGTGGGGAATTTTAAGACATAAACTTTCCTATGAAAGTAGTTTTCTCTGTGACTAAAGTGCTCACAGTAAGCAAAGACAGGTACACAGAACGAGGGCACTGTTTTAAAGCCTCCTTCCCTTCAGCACCTGAACCACCCTCATCTCTGAGTCTACAGTATCGTGTCCAGGACTGTGCCTTCTTGTGCAAGCACGGAGCTGCAGACAGGCCCACTCATGAGCAGTCCGCAGCCTGCTCAGCTGGGAAACCCAGGCTGATCATTCTAAGAGCACCCTAGTGGCCCTGGCTGGATAGAAGGTCAATCCGGCATGCCAAAGGTCACAGGTTCAATCTCCAGTCAGAACACCTATAAGCAACCAATGATCACACAACTAAAATCTAACTAAGTAAAATCAGTTGACTTTTCTCTCTCTCCCCCACTTCCCACTCCCTCCACCCCTCTCAATTCAATGAAAGCAAATTCTTTAATTCTTTTTATCAATTTTAGAAGGAGAGGAAGGGAGAGAGAAAGAGCAGGAACATCGATCTGGTCCTATCTCTGCCCTGACCGGGAACCAAACCGGCAACCTCTGTACTTTGGGACAATGTTCTAACCAACCTAGCGACCCAGCCTGGGATACAAAAATTTTTTTAAAGTATGACATTCTGACTTTTCTTTTTAGCTTGTAAAATTGTAATACTGTCGGTAACATAAAATCTTTTTAATTGTACAGCTCAGTGGTATTAGGTACATTCACATGTTGTGCAACCATCACCACCATCCATCCATTCGTCATCCCCAGACAGACATTTTCATCTTACCAAACTCAAACTTCACACCTGTAAATGGTAACCAATCCCCCCTCCCTCCTGCCCCTGCCAGGGCCTCTGTGACTTTACTGCTACAAACCCCTGGCCTACTGAGGAATCCTAAGGCCTTCTTGGTTTGAAGAGGGTTCGGCCACCCCCCTGCGTCACCCAGGTACCACGGGATGGTGCGGCACAGCGAAACCCAGGCCTGCGCCACCGGCCGTGAACTCACCCACACAGGTGCGGCAGGTGTGGTGGCAGTCCCCACACTTGACCAGCTCAGAATCGAAGTAGGTGCCCGGCTCACAGTCAGGGACACAGCTGCCCCATGCAAGGCTGTTGGAGGGAGAAAAAAAGGCAGATTTTGACATCCCTTCCAAATTCTAATTAAATGAAGATTTGCCCTCAAGGTCTTTCATGAGAGAAAATGCAAGTCGCTGAAGCCCAGCTCTCTGAGTTGACAAAGGTTCTGAGCCGACATAAGTGGAAAAGCGGTTCTGATTCTGGTGGTGGTCCGGCTGGGAGGGTTGTCCTGGGCCCGAGAGCAGGACCATTGCCAGCAGGTGGTTGGTGGGACCCGGGTCCATCTCCGAAGCCCCGGGACCCAGGTCCTGGTGCAGACAGCCAGGTCCTCCCACTCTCTCCTGGTCTGTAATGGCTTCTCCTCACTGGCACTAACCAAACCTGAACCTGACCCAAGAGGAGGACTTGAGCGTGTGAGGGCCACCCCTGGTGACAGGTGGGCAGTCTCACTGTCTCCAAACCCTCTGCAATCTTAACAACACTTACAAAACCCGGATGGGCCTCTGTCCTTCACCATAAACTTGAACTCAAATCCCCTCCCGGGACCTGGCAGGACCTGCCTCTACGGCTCCCGTTCTCCTCTCGCATGTCCACGGTCAAGGCTTATGGAAGAGACTATCACTGGGCCGTCCATTCCAGGTCCTTTCCCCGCCATGTCCTAGCTGTGCAACCAGACCCAGACCCCAGAAAAGTCCACTGACCTCTCCGAGTCCCCATGTCCTCTCCTCTTTGTTGGGATAATCATAGCTCCTGCACAGCAGTGCTGTTTTGGGGGCTAAATGAGCAAATACTCATAAGATGTTGGTAAGAGTCTGGCACCGGGCAGTGTGAATACACACCAGACACTCTGCTTCTTCACTCCCAAGAGCACACTGTGCTCGATGCACATGCTTTGAGTGCACCTGACACTCGACACGTGGGACTGGTGTCTTGGGTGCGTCAGACACACGGAATCCTGCATGAGGGATATGGTGGGGGTAACCATGGACAGCAGACACCCAGGCCCTTCTTGCTCACAGAGCCAGGGCCGCTGTGACTGGCAGTTCCATCCAGTCCTTAAACGCACATTCTTCCTGCACGTCAGCCCTCAGAGCTGGGTGGCAGGAGACGCAGCTCTAATGGGGCAGCAATGACTTGGATCCTCGGCTCACGAGGACGCTGGGCAATAAAAGGGAGCTTCCTGTGGGTTACAGTCCACAATAAAACCCCTGCTTCCATCTGAGTGGCTGTGTTTTCTCCCTGCAACACTGTTCATCCGGGAGCGGCTGACGTCCTCTCCTCCAGAACCCAGGGGCACAGAGAGGAGCCCCTGGGACCCTGCAGCACTTCCCCAGTGGGGGTGTGTCCCACCAACTTGGAACAATGGAGCCTCCCTGATACCTTCAGCTTCCAGCCTGGGGTCGAGGAGCCCTGGCCAGAGGAGACATCACAGCTGCAGCTCCCGGGCCCCCTGCTGCAGCCACCTCAGTGTCCCCTCTGTCTCCTGGGGAACTGGTTCTTCAGTGCATCCTGTCACTGCCGCAACCCTGCCTCATGCACCTAACAGGGTTAGAGGACAGCAGATATGCACATGGCCCTGGGGGCCTGCTTCTCTCCTGCCCTCAACCAGGTCAGAAAAGAGGGTCAGGCCCATGAATGCTGCTGCAGCAGCTACATGCTCCCCGGGTCAACTTCTTCTCCCGGCAGAAATATGAGTGATGTTGATGCTCACGTCAGAGGCGCTGTGGAAACCAGATATGGGTGTGCAGCTCCTCCTCACACCCTCCACCAAGAAACCCCTCTGTCGGTGCCCTTGGCCTGGATGACAGGGAGGCCGCAGGGAGGGCCTGGGCCTGGCACAGCATCCTCCTCCTTTCTGGGGGCCTGCCAGAAATGCAGAGTCCCGGGCTCCAATCAGAGATGCCTGGTCAGAATCTGCATTTTCACAACAGCCTTGGTGACTCAGGGGCACTCCATGGGGTGAGAAGCACTGTTCTCATCAACCTTCTCCCCAACTCTTGTATCCTTTGTGTGACCCCAGTTAGTTCTTCTGAGCTTCCTTCCCAGTCTGTCCCCAGTGCCTCCCTCCAAGCTGCCCCTGCCACATCCACAGCTGCCCATCCCCACACACACCAGGCCCTGAGTCCCAGACAGGCTGCCATGGAAGGCTGACCCTGCGGCAAATCATTTATGGCCCAACACAGCTCATCTCATCTCATCTTCCCAAGGAAGGGTGGCTCCACACCCCCGTTTTACCAGAGGAAACAAAGATGTGATTTCAAGAGACTTTCCTGGAGGTGTGTGGACAGCAGGTGGACACTTCCCTTCTTTAACTCGCAGAGCCTGTTTCCAGACTGCGGGAGGGTCCATGGCGTCATTCCAAACGGTTACTTGGAGGAACAGGTAATGAGCATTTGGTTGCAGTAAATGCAGTTTGGCTGCATTGAATGGGCTAAACAAACATTTCAAAGTATTCTGATAAAAATCGTGACCCCAGTACAATGCTTTTAAAGAGGATGTGTGTTGCGCTTGATAGAAGAGAGACAACAACAAGTCTGATTTGGACAGACTCTTCATCTTTACCCTGAAAGGCTTCTGAAAATTTGGCTTTCTGTGAGAATTTGCAAAAACACAGCAAATCGCTGAGTGGAAACGAGAGAGAGAGGTGACAGAAACGGGAAGGAGCAGAACTCCGTGTCTCACCTGAACCCCTCCTGGCAGACAGTACACTTCTTCGCGTCACCCATGCACCTCTTACAGCTTGCGTGGCACTTCAGGCATTTTTTCTGACCTGAAGGAAGAGATGAGAAGGGAAGTGGGAGAATGCCGGCACATCAGACCTGGCCCACGGGGCTCCTGTCCCCAGCGGGGCTGACCGAGCAGCCGTCACCGGGCGTCAGCTCCAGGACAAATGATGCAGGAATCAGGCAGCCACGTTAGGACCACAAGCCCTGTGTCAGATGTCAGGGGTCTTAGCTCTTTTTTCTGCAATAAACCAAAGTCCACAGACAACGTGGGGGGCCCTGGCCAGAGGACACAAGCTCGGTTCTGCTAACTTCAACAGGACAGAAGCCAGTTCCTGGCTGACTGAGCAGAGATGACTCAGGGCCATTGCACCCATGACAGGGTGGAGCCTGAGGGTGCCCCTGAGCCCCCCACCAGCATCCTCCAGGGTCTTTACTGAACACTCAGTGACCATTGACATAGACATGCATAATCACCACAGCAGAACGGTGGCTTCTTTCACCTTGTTTAGGAATGACGCTCCATCCACTTGACCCAGACACTCTGTCTCTTCCCAGGGAACTGAGTTGATGAAACATGGAGTGATGTCCTCCTGGGCCCGAGTCCCCCACCTCTGCCCACTTCCTGAGACTGGCAGAGCTACCCACCTGGCTTCCCTGCTCTGAGTTCAAGACCCACCTGTGTCATCATTAGTCATGGGCTTTTTGTCACCTCTCAGCAATGTCCCCTCATGGCCCCTCTGAGGGGTGTGGTCACTGTGTGCCGAGTGCACCACAAACACTAGCCTCTTTAGCCAGAAGGTGGCACTGCATTTCTGGGGGGCTGCAAACTGTCTGTCTTCACTCACACCCACTGCAGCCCAGGAAGTCTTCCTAAGAGGGCCCTTCACCCAGTTTCAACCATTAAGTCCACAAGTGGGAGCCGACGAACCATCCACCACCCCCACCTGCCTGTGCAAGCACTCTGCCAACACACCCAGGGCTGCAGGGGGAGACAGTGCAGGGCAGGTGGCAGGGCACCCCGGAGGCCTTCCTGTTTTGATGTCTGAGGTCCCACTGACCCGAGAGTCGCTGGCCTGAGCTGTCTCTCTGCCTGTCCTCAGTAACAGAAGTTGACTTTCAGAAGTGAGATTCCACAAACCAGCAGGTTCATGTCAGCATTAGTGCACCTGCTCTGACCACGTCTGTGTGAGACTGGCCAGGAGCGCCCGGTCTGAAGGCTCTATAGAGTCACCATTGTGCCCTCCCTCCCGTGGTCAGAGTTCTTTCTCAGAGGGACGGGTGCACAGGGAGCAGAGGGCAGGAAAGTCCCACCGGGGAGGGAACCGCAGCCCAGGGAAGGGTAGACTCGTCATTTCAATGCCCAGCAACATGCATTTACCTTCATGAGCATAAGACCCAGCAGGACAGAGGGTCACGCAGGTGTTCATCTCCTGATGGTGGTAGAACCGGCGGCAGCAAGACAGGCACTGGGTTGGACCCCTGCCCGAGCACATCTCACATCCCCTGTGGCACCGGCGACAGCGTCTAGCTGCTGTGTCCCCGAAGTAGCCCAAGGGGCATGTGCTCACGCACTTCCTGGAGGACCAGGAGCAGAGAGGGCCTTTGCAACACTCTGCCAACACGTCGTTCACCCCCTTCCCCAACCCCAGCAGCACAAATGCCACAGCCAATTGAGCCCAGCCAGGGAAGAACAGAAGGCTGCAGGGGACCGTAGCTGTCCTGTCTGCCCCTCCCTCCCAGAACACAGAGGCCCGGGGTGGGGGGTAGGGGTCAAAGGTCGAAGGTAAAGCCATCCCTGGGAAGGCAGAGGCTGGGAACCCTGCCCTTTACACATTGCCCTAGGGAAGCACCATGTGACTGTGGAGCTACTGTGAAGACTGCAAATTTCGAATTTCAGAAGATTCAGCTCCAGCAAACCCTCCCCCCTGCCTTTGGCCTGGGGTCTCCTGGCCAGTGAGCAGTCTGCAGCATGACTGCCTCTGGCCAGCACAGTGGGAGCAGCTGTGTGACCTCAAGGATGGGGTGAAGTCATGCCCGCACCTGCCACACCCTTGCCTACACCCTGGTGGGAGTGTGCCCCCATGCATGCCCGCACCTCTGCCTACACCCGGGTGGGAGCGTGCCCCCCATGCATGCCCACACCCTGCCTACATCCTGGTGGCAGTGTGCCCCCCATGCATGCCCACACCCCTGCCTACATCCTGGTGGGAGTGTGCCCCCCATATATGCCCACACCCCTCTGCCTACACCCAGGTGGGAGTGTGCCCCCCATGCATGCCCACATCCTGCCTACACCCTGGTGGGAGTGTGCCACCCATACATGCCCACACCCCTCTGCCTATACCCTGGTGGGAGTGTGCCTCCCATGCATGCCCACACCCCTCTGCCTACACCTGGGTGGGAGTGTGCCCCCCATGCATGCCCACACCCCTCTGCCTACACCCTGTTGGGAGTGTGCCCCCATGCATGCCCACACCCCTCTGCCTACACCCTGGTGGGAGTGTGCCCCCCATGCATGCCCACACCTCCCTGCCTACACCCTAGTGGGAGTGTGCCCCCCATGCATGCCCACACCCCTCTGCCTACACCCGGGTGGGAGTGTGCCCCCATGCATGCCCACACCCCTCTGCCTACACCCTGGTGGGAGTGTGCCCCCATGCATGCCCACACCTCTCTGCCTACACCCTAGTGGGAGTGTGCCCCCATGCATGCCCACACCCCTCTGCCTACACCCGGGTGGGAGTGTGCCCCCATGCATGCCCACACCCCTCTGCCTACACCCTGGTGGGAGTGTGCCCCCCATGCATGCCCACACCCCTCTGCCTACACCCGGATGGGAGTATGCCCCCATGCATGCCCACACCTCTGCCTACACCCTTGTGGGAGTGTGCCCCCTTGCATGCCCACACCCTGCCTACACCCGGGTGGGAGTGTGCCCCCCCATACCTGCCCATACCCCTCTGCCTACACCCTGGTGGGAGTGTGCCCCCCTGCATGCCCACACCTCTTCCTGGGCACTCGGGCACAGGAGCCCCCTAATATTTAGAGCAGTTCTGGCCCTAAAAGGACATCTGTCTGCAGCTCCCCAGTGGTCAGCCTTACCATGCTGAATATGATCCATTATAGTGGAACAAAATAGAAAAGTTTATGACCACCAAGGTCACCATGACACAGCTCCTGGTTCCTGTCATGGACACAAACTGCTTGTGTGATGAGGACAAACCAGCTACTAAAACTGATGAAATTTCAGAGTGGTGAAGCTCACTAGGATTCCCTTTCTGGGGCACTGCATGAATTCCTAGCAGGTGCCAGTTGTGGGGGAGAGAACAGCTCTACACAGGCCCCTGTGTGGTGCCTGCCCTGCAGGCTCCCGACATGCATACAGGGCCCAGCCCATACCTGCTGGTCTTGATGCTGCCCAGGCTGAAGTGGACACAGTTCAAGCACTGGTCTGCATTGGGGCCATCACAGCCCTTGTCCCCACACTCTGGGTGGCACACACCTTAAAGAAACAAGTGCTTCCTTTCAGCTCTAGAGACACTTTCTGAGTCCAGTGCAGTCCCCAAAGACCCTGCATCGGGGTCAGAAGAAGTTCTCTAGACAGTGGTGGGCCTGGGGTCTGAACTACCACAGGGGAATGGAGGCCTCAGCTCAGGGTCTGTGTCTGAGAGTCTGACCCTCTAGGTAGAACAGCAGTGGCAGGTGGGAACCCAGATCTGTGGTGAGAAGAATGCTGTGCGAGGCCAGAAGAGAGGCTGGTGGGGGCAGGTGAGGCTGCGTTCCACGATGCTGGACCAGCCAGCCGTCACATCTGCATCCGGAAGACAAAGCAACATCACGGGGGTGTTGAGGGTGTTTGGGCCGCTGCCAGGAGCACTGCTGACCCCACAGGAAACAGCGGGAAAGACGGGCGGAGGGCCAGGCTGGATGTCCACGTGCCCACAATTGAGGGTGTGGTGGGCCCCTTTCAACCGTCCTCCCTGTAGCCCTCCCTGTCTTTCTCTGGTTAACTCTGGGGCCAGGCATTGCTGTAAAGTGACGGGAACACAGCAGGAGCTCACTGGACACTAGCAGCCTCACCCTCTGGGGGCTTCCCTCTCATGTCACAGGGAGAGCCCAGTATGAGCACCAGTCACCAGAGGCATATCCAGATGTGTCCTCTTCCCCCTGGCCTGACACATGTGACGGCATGCCGAGGCTGGCACAGTGGGGGAGAGGCTGCCCCACCCACCATCCCTCTTCCCCCTCCTCCAGGACAAGGCTCAGGAAAGCCTGCCAGCTGGGAGGGCCCCGTGGGCCATTCTGAAGGCTTTTGACACTTTAGAAAGAACAAAAGAAACTTCCATCAGGTTTTAGTCATGGGGGAGGTGGGAGTAAGTTCAGAGCAACGAGGAGGTGATCTGCTGGCCACTGGCCCTGCACAGGTCAGAAGGCAAGGCAAAAGTCCCCCTTCTCTGTGCCCACAATGGTCTCTGCTGAGCTACATAAAGCCCTCTTCCTGCCTCTGCACGGCCTCCAGCCTTTCCCAGTGTCAAGCCGGTTTATTTTGCTTCCCTCCCTGAACATTTGCTGTTGTTGGTATTTCTAATTTTTTCCCACTGTAAACCCCTTTTATTTTTTTTAATTATAATTTTATTTTTTAATGGGGTGACATTAATAAATCAGGTTACATATATTCAAAGATCAACAAGTCCAGGTTATCTTGTCTTTCAATTATGTTGCATACCCATCACCCAAAGTCAGATTGTCCTCTGTCACCTTCTATCTAGTTTTCTTTGTGCCCCTCCCCCTCCCCCTTTCCCTCTCCTTTTTCCCCCTCCCCCTGTAACCACCACACTCTTATCAATGTCCCTTAGTTTCACTTTTTTTAAAAAAATATTTTATTTATTGATTTTTTTAGAGAGAGAGGAGTGAGAGAGAGAGACAGACAGAGAGAGAAGGGGGAGGAGCAGGAAGCATCAACTCCCGTATGTGCCTTGACCAGGCAAGCCCAAGGTTTTGAACCGGTGACCTTAGTGTTCCAGGTCGACACTTTATCCCACTGCGCCACCACAGGTCAGGCTAGTTTCACTTTTATGTCCCACCTACGTATGGAATAATGCAGTTCCTGTTTTTTTCTGATTTACTTATTTCACTTCGTATAATGTTATCAAGATCCCAAAATTTTGCTGTAAATGATCCGATGTCATCATTTCTTATGGCTGACTAGTATTCCATAGTGTATATGTGCCACATCTTCTTTATCCAGTCATCTATTGACGGGCTTTTTGGTTGTTTCCATGTCCTGGCCACTGTAGAACAATGCTGCAATGAACATGGGGCTGCATGTATCTGTACGTATCAATGTTTCTGAGTTTTTGGGGTATATACCCAGTAGAGGGATTGCTGGGTCATAAGGTAGTTCTATTTTCAGTTTTTTCAGGAACCACCATACTTTCTTCCATAATGGTTGTACTACTTTACATTCCCACACCAACAGTGTATGAGGGTTCCTTTTTCTCCACAGCCTCTCCAACATTTGCTATTACCTGTCTTGCTAATAATAGCTAATCTAACAGGTGTGAGGTGGTATCTCTTTGCCGTTTTGATTTGCATTTCTCTAATAACTAAAGAAGATGAGCATCTTTTCATATATCTGTTGGCCATTTGTACTTCCTCCTGGGGGAAGTGTCTGTTCATGTCCTCTTCCCATTTTTTTATTGGATTGTTTGTTTGTTTGTTGTTGAGTTTTATGAGTTCTTTGTATATTTTGGATATTAGGCCCTTATCTGAGCTGTTGTTTGAAAAAATCATTTCCCATTTAGTTGGCTTTCTATTTATTTTGTTATCAGTTTCTCTTGCTGAGCAAAAAACTTCTTAGTCTGATGTAGTCCCATTTATTAATTTTTGCCTTCACTTTTCTTGCCATTGGAGTCAAATTCATAAAATGCTCTTTAAAACCCAGGTCCATGAGTTTAGTACCTATGTCTTCTTCTATGTACTTTATTGTTTCAGGTCTTATGTTTAGATCTTTGATCCATTTTGAGTTAATTTTAGTACAGGGGGAGAGACTGTAGTCCAGTTTCATTCTTTTGCATGTGGCTTTCCAGTTTTCCCAGCACCATTTATTGAAGAGGCTTTCTTTTCTCCATTGTATGTTCTTGGCCCCTTTATCAAAAATTATTTGACTATATATATGTGGTTTTATTTCTGGACTTTCTATCTGTTCCATTGGTCTGAGTGTCTATTTTTCTGCCAATACCATGCTGTTTTGATTGTCGTGGCCCTATAATAGAGTTTGAAGTCAGGTATTGTAATGCCCCCAGCTTCATTCTTTTTCTTTAGGATTGCTTTGGCTATTCGGGGTGTAAACCTTTTTTTAAGTGGAGTTCATCCCTGGGGACGAGCTGGACTGCACCTTTTGGTGTGGGTGGGAATGGAGTGGCGTTGCCTGGTACTCAGCCCACCAGGGGCCCAAAGCTCAATACACGTCACTGAGCCCTGCTCCCAACCCGGCCTGGCCCTGGCTCCCAGCTGTTTGATGTTTGAAGACAGATCCCATTTGATTTGATTCTTGTCCACGTCAGCCCATTTCATTCATGGGGTTCGCCTCAGGAATCCTGCCCCCTTGCACTGTTTGGGCTGAAAATATAAGAACTTGGCTACCAGGCTCTGGGCTTCTCAGCCTGCCAGCCAGCTGTGGCCTTGCAGATGCATGGCCTCCTTCTGAAGTGACCTCTCACTGAGCCCAGAGAGTAACACTTCAGTCTCACTTGATAAAGTTATCGGCCTCAATCTTAAGGCGACCTGGGGGGTCAGGGTGGGGAGAAACCATTTTCTCACTCTTTCTTGGCCCAGAAGGAAACATCATGTGGGCAAGATCTGGTCTAGAACAGTCACAACAGTGGACTGAAACTGGGAAAATGTAGGTGTCCTTCCTACGCACGCTCGCTGAATATTCTAGAACGTCCCAGCCCAGGATGGCCCTGGGGAAGGTCCTGGAGCAGTGTTTCCAGCTGCTGGTCCCCACGTGCTGACTCCTCTCCCTTCCCCTGGGGCCTCTCTGCAGGGGAGAGGTGCATCAGTGACACAGAGGGGCCAGGCAAGCCCGGGTCCATTCAACAGCATGGCCAGCAGAGCACTGACAAGGCGTCCAGGTGACCGGCTGTGTCCAGTCCCCTGAAAAGGTCAGTGAGCCTCTGCCCGGGCAGGGATGTTTAGCTGACACCTGTGAGCACCCTCTCTCATGTGGATCTCTACTTGAATTATCTCCAAAAGCCCAAGATCAAGATTCAATTCTTTGGGAAGCATTTGGAATTAAACCCGCCTGGCTGGCTGTCCTCATCCACCCCTCTTGGCGTCGGGAACACCTGTGCTTTGCTGTGCCCCATCCTTGGGTGAGCACAGGTCACCCTGCGGCATGGTCCTTACATCTCCCTTCCCCTCTCCCACTGGAGGGATGTTTCCAGAGACCCACAGCCCCCTGGCTCACTGCCTGAGGCCCCACACACAAGGGACCCGGGCCATGTGCTGAACCTGAGGGCTGACTGCTGACTTCCCTCGACAGGCAGATTTGAAAATGCTCCCTGAGATCATCGGAGGGGCCAACCCAGGATGAACGACCCAGGATGAGGGTTACAAAGCAACTGGGGTCTCGGGGGCTTGGCCACCACTGCTCAGAACAATCTCTTCAGAAACATGGTTTGTAATTATCGCTGGGTTTCCTCGCCCTTCATGCCATTCAGGAAAAGTACACAGACTACCATGAGGCCACTGAGGGTTCTCAGCATCTCAGCCGGCCCGCTGCGGCCACTGCCCATCTTCCCTGCTGGACCCCCAGGTCCTCCCATCCCTTAGCAGCACCCTAGAAGTTGGATATCAACACCCCCATTTACTTCCAGAACGCCAGACTCTACAAAGACCTCGGCTTTCCACCTCCTGTGCCCGGTTCCCAACGGCGGCCCCTTCCCAGCGCAGCTGTCCTGCCACCAGGGACACCTGACATGCCCACAGAGGCCCTGATTCTCTTATCAGAGTCATGCCCACCACCGTCTGGGGCTGTTACCCTCACAGTGCCTGGGCTCCCCTCTCACCAGGTGCCCTGCTGCTGGACTTGGGGTTAAGCCCCTCACCGCCAGGGACCAGCTCTCCGCATGTTCCAGAAACCTCCCCGTGGCCCACTCCATCTCTGTGCTGAGCTCTGCACACATTGTCAGTCATCATCAGCCCACTTCACAATGACCCTTGACCCTTCTTTCCCTGGGCTTGTCTGAGACGGCCAGGGGCAAGGGCCACCAGAGACACCACATCCTGCATTCTTCTTACTGGGCATTGGATCTACCTGGCTGCTTCCTTCTCCCTGATTACCCCCTTCTTCCTCAAAGCCTTCTCCCCCGTTCCCTCCATCCACACCATCCTCTCTGGCTCTTCTTCCTGGTACTGGATCACCTGTCCCACTTGCCCTGAGAATGCAGGGGACACCCTGAGCCTCAGGACCCATCTGAACACCACAGAGCCCCCCCTCTATCCACAGGGGCCACTCAGGAGAGGCTCAGGGTCTTGGCTGCAGACCCATCTCATACGGGGATTCCAGGACAGGTCAGCTCAGCATCACCGGCAGATTTTACCATTAAAAAAAAAAATCAGTCATTTATTAACAATTATGGAATCTCGCCAAGGCTTTTAAATCACAGCAGGGAAACAGCAGATTAGTTCATATATAATTCAACAGTCCATTTTAAAGCAAAGGCAGAAGAAATTTAAAACAGAATCAACCATAATTTATGCCTGATATGCATGGGTGAAATGCTCCCCTGTGCCACCTGCTCCTGAGCTGTGAGACAGCACGTGGCAGTGCGGGCACCGGTATCTCAGAGACCGCCCACCACTCAGCACAGAGCACGTGGCAGCGCGGGCACCCGCAGTCTCAGAGACCGCCCACCACTCATCAGGCAGCATGTGGCAGCGCAGGCACCCGCAGTCTCAGAGACCACCCACCACTCAGCACGAGCTGGCACAGTCAGCCAGGGAAGAGAGGCCCAACCAGAAATGCCCCGTCTCTCAATCCTACTTGCCCTGGGAGTCTCTGAGGGGAAGAACAACTTCCCCCACCCAGTGCTCATCGGGGGTGGGCAGCGTCTGAGACCCTCCCCTGCTGCTGGCTCTGCGGCAAGAGCCAGGTCACTAGTCATGACTTCACTGAGCATCTTTACTGCCTGGCAGAGTCCGAGCCACTTTGTGTAGTGTTAGAATCTACTCACATGAGGTCTGGAGACCCAGCCCTGGGTCTCCGTCGCAGCCCGTGGGGCCAGGCAGGACCTGCACATCTGCTCTGTCCCTGGCTGGGCTCATTCCACCTAGCTGTGCTGTCCTCCTTAGGACCCTGGTCCTTCCCACATCCTGCTGAGAAGGACCGGCGTGAGCGGGCGTGAGAGCAAGTTGGGAGCTGCTGTGAGATGGGAGCCTGGAGGAGCCCCATTTCTGGTTGGGCATACAGAACCTCACTGTCTGGCCTGGGAGGGGAGGTACTTAGTGCTCTGAAGTGTACTTACTGGTCTGTAAGGTACTAGGAGAGCCGTGGGAGGAGGGAGCTGTGTGAGTACAAATTAGCAACATTATTACAACATCCAGCACCGAGAGGAGACACACCACCCTAAGCCCACCTCAGCCGGGAGCAGCCCACACAGTCAGGGCCACAGCGCAGAACCAGACCTCTCGGAGGCTGCCGTGTCCTCAGGAACCGGGCTCATTACCTGTGTAGTACTCTTCGTCCTCAGGAACCTCGGCCAGGGATGGTGACAGAGTGGCCCTGGGCAGCTCCAGCTCCAGGGTGGAGAGCTCCTGCATCCGGGAGCGGGACTGGTGGGAGCTGAAGGTGGTGTATGGGTGCTCCACCCTGCATACAGGGTGAGGCTCCACTCCTTCAGCTTCCCTGGAAGGCACCAACCCAGAGTCAAGAGCCCTCCCTGGGGAAGCTCTCGAACTCCGGCCCCTCATGGAGGTGCCAGCTGCTGCCCAGCTCCAGCTCCTAAGACCCCGGCCTGTACATAGTAGGGCTCTGTGGCCCCTCCTTCACTTCCGAGCCACCAGGGCCAGGGATGTGCCTGCTGCCCATGCTCTCTGCCCCAGGGTCTTCCCGCAGCCTCCCCAACGGCCCCACCCCATCATTAAGGACAACAGCCTCCCTTCTCTCCCAGAGTACCTGACTCGGTGGGCAATCCTGGGGCACATGGCCCTGAGCAGTGTTCCTTCCTTTGAGCTATCGCCCTGGCCAACCCAAGAGCCAGGCCCCAAAAGCCTGCAGCAACCCCCCAGGTCTCTCCCAGCCAGGCCAGCTCTGGGGGACGTGTGTCCCTCACTTTGAAGCACCACTCCTAAGCTAGCTAGCTCCTAGGATACAGCCACTCAGACACTCGGTGGCCATTTCCCCAACATGTCCCCACGTGAGTAGGAAGGGCAACACCAGCAGCAGGTCAGGGGCTCGGTGCAGACACAGGCCCTGGCAAGCTGGACGTCTTCAACCCCCAGATGCGGCAGACCCACATTCAACCCTAGCACCGGATCCGGGCATCTGAGGCCCTGAGTGACTGTTGTCATTAGAACGGGGCCACAGGGACTGCACGGCAGGACCAAGGGCTCTGCAGTGATGGTCTGCATCGGGACTTATTTCAGACCTGCGTGATGTCGCCGGACACCCCCAGCAGGGACCTGGGCACTGAGACTAGACTCTTACTTTCAGAAGCATTTCTGGTGGGCAAGCCAGAGGGGCAGCTCTGGGCCCAGGGTCACCACGCAGCCGTGTGGAGGGAGAAGGAGGAAAGAACCCCAAGAAACTGAAACTGCAGCTCCTAAGCGTTCTCCACACAAGGGGGATTTTTTCTTTTTCTCTGTGTGTGTCTATCAGAGATGATGGATGCAGCTAAGCCACTGTGCTGATCAACCCACAGGACACATAAGATATCACACTGTGCACCTTACCCACAGTTAGCGCCCTATGCCAGTCACCTCTCAGTAAAATGAAGGAAGCTGGCCCTGGCCAGTTGGCTCAGTGGTAGAGCATCGGCCTGGCATGCAGAAGTCCCGGGTTTGACTCCCGGCCAGGGCAAACAGGAGAATCACCCATCTGCTTCTCCCCCCTCCTCCCCTCTTTCCTCTCTCTCTCTTCCCCTCCTGAAGTCGAGGCTCCATTGGAGCAAAGTTTGCCCAGACGCTGAGGATGGCCCTGTGGCCTCTGCCTCAGGTGCTAGAATGGCTCTGATTGAGACAGAGTGATGCCCCAAGATGGGCAGAGCATCGCCCCCTGGTAAGCATGCCAAGTGGATCCCGGTCGGGTGCATGCAGGAGTCTGCCTGACTGCCTCCCCGTTTCCAACTTCAGAAAGGTACAAAACAAACACACAAACAAAAAAAAAACAGGGAAGCTGAATGTCAAGAGACCAGGAGGAGAGAAGGGGCTGGAGGGGAGGCGAAGCTGCAGGAGTAGAAGACAGATTTAATTTTTGTTTAAAAAAACCCCACGGTATATATTTCTTTTCAGGAGCATAAATTTTTTAGAAAATAAAAGTTTAATTTCAAAAAGCTATAAACAAAGAGGTTGTATGGTCAAGAAACAAAAACATTAAAAAGCTGTAATACTCAGAGCTTTGGCTTCATAGCTCTGAATACACAATAATACAAAATCCCTGCCTGCATGGAGCACAGTGGTCGTCGACCGCCAGCCCCAGCCTGGCCACCGTCTCTCTCCCCACAGGCAACCGAGTGACCTGTCATGAATCCTTCCAGAGGTAAATTCTTATCCAAGCAAAAATGAACATACACCCAGCCCTGTCCCCTTTATTCAGAGACCTGGTATCCTGCACCCCGTTTTTACAATTAACCATGCATCTTGGACATTTATACAATGGAATACTATGCAGTCATGAAGAAGAAAAGGAAGTCACTTTTTGCAGAAGCATGAATGGACCTGGAGAGCATTATATTAAGTGAGATAAGCCCTTCAGGGAAAGACATCTCACTTATATGTGGAATCTAATGAACAAAATAAACTAACAAGTAAAATAGAGACAGATTGACTCATACATAGAGAGCTGACAGCTGTGAGGGGGGCTTGAGTGAGGGAGGTGGAGGGAAAGAGCAAAAAAGACAAAAATCCCCTCATAGACACAGACAACAGCATGGTGATTTCTAGGGGTGGAGGACTGTGGGGGGGACGAATGGTAATGTATGAAGCCTTGACTTGCGGGTGAGCACACAACGTAGTGTACAGAAATGTGCTGCAGACTTGGGCGCCTGAAACCTGTATAATCAGCGTTACCCCAATAAGTTGTTTTGAAAAAGATGACATTTCTGTAATCACTAGTGAGACTGAGGAACACAACGCACGTCAGTGACCTTCCATCCCTGCATTACAGCAGGCGCGGTTCCCTCGCCATCCCCGACTGGTGGGTGTGTGGGGTGTCTGCAAACATGAGCCATTACAGTGTGCTGAGCCTGTGATTACAGCAGCTGGGGCCAGAGAGGTGAGCAGGGCTGAGCCCTCCCTGCAGGGACATGGTCAAGGTCAGCGCTGGAGTCCTGGCTCTGTCCCCCAGGGGACACTTACTCTCTCTGTGCCTCAGCTCCCTCGTCTGGGCAGTGGGGATGACCACAACACCCTTTACACCAGAGTGTGGTTCGGGGATGAAGTGATTTAAAGACGGCTAAGCACTTTGTGCGGTGACCGCCATGCAGGAGCGGTTATCTAGTGTGAAATAAAATCTAACAAGCATATCATTTCATACCTTCCCCAGCTCACAGCCCCCACTGAAACAGAAAGATCAGTCACCACAGAGTCGCGGCACAGATGGAAGTGGAGGCCCAGGAACAGGACACCACTGTGCTCTGATCTTGGGGGGAGGTCTCCTCCTGCCCAGCCACTGCCCCTGTCACCAGGAATGCCCAGCACACTCAGGGACCAGACCCCCAGCCAGCGCACTCCTCTCCCACCAGCCCCAGTGCCCACACTCAGTCCGGGGAGCTGAGACACTGAGTGGAAAACCAGAGAGAGGCAGTGGGGAGCACCTCGCCGGCTGCCCCGACCCCCTCGAGACCCCGGTTCACTCTGCAGAGCCACTGTCAGGGGCTGGTGACCTTCAGAATGCCAGTCTGCTTGAAGCCTAGTGTTTAACAAGAGTAACTTGTTTTCTGGTCAAGACACATGGGTGGCATGCCTGCTCATGTCTCCCTATGAAAACCCAACTAGTAATCTTCTTTCCTTATTTTCCAGGGGGAAGAGGTCTTAAAAGGGATTTAAATCCAAATTCTTTGGCTTCTCTCCTCAAATTCCTGAGACTGCACAAGAAAGTACAGCAAATCCTCTGCTTACACACTTGGGGATGGCACCACAAGACTCTGCTCAAGTCACCAGCAAAGCCCAGCGACTGTGGTTGTGACAGGCAGGGGACCATCCTCGGGAGGCCTGCAGAGCCGCCAAGAACGGTTTTCTCATCATCCTCCGTCTTAGTGTGGTGTCTCCCCTGGATGAACTGAGTTTGTAATGAGCAAGCAGGATTCTTCTTATTATTCAAAGAAAGGACAGAATTAAGGATAAATTTGCCAATAGGAAAGTACCACCAGCAAGGACGTGCTTCATTTCCTGGCATCTTAATAAAAAATGTTTATTGATTGATTTTTTTAGAGAGAGAGAGGGAGGGAGAGAGAGAGAAATACTGACCTGTTGTTCCACCTACTTATGCATTCACTGGTTGCTGCTTGCATGTGCCCTGACCAGAAATCAAACCCACAACCTTGGTGTATCAGGATGATGCTCTAACTAACTGAGCTACCCAGTCAGGACCTGGGCATTTTGAATTAAGCAGTAAAAATTCTGGCAAGGATAATTTAAAATGGAGAGGAAAGGTAAAAGTGGATCTGTTAGATTAAAACCTCTCATCTAAGGCCCTGGCTGGGAAGCTCAGTTGGTGAGAGATGCTGTCCTCATATGACAAGGTTGTGGGTTCAATCTCTAGTGAGGGCACACACAAGAGTCAAGCAATGAATGCATGAAGAAGTGGAACAACAAATTGATGTTCTCTCTCTCTCTCTCTCTCTCTCTCTATATATATATATATATATATGTATATCTCAAATCTTAACAGAATTTTAAAAATCTCTCATTTATTACTTTTGAAAGCCTGGGTTTTCTTTAGCTATAAGGGAAGTTATTAACCATATTTATTAATATTTTACCATATTTAAAACATGCAGGGAGAATTCTTTATTCAAAACATTAAAGAGAGAGAGGCCTAGAAAAATCAAGAAATCTGAGTCAGTCTAACACGGTGGTGGAAACTTTTTCCTTCTGAGGTCCAGGGAGCCTGCGCTATGAAGTTTACCAAGCTTAATGCAGAGCTTTGGGTGGAAGCAATAAAAATGAGAAGGGGTTTCAGGAGAGTTCTTCCTCTTTCCATATCCTCTTATTTTTAATTTTCATCAACAATTTTTATTTTAGTTTAGTGTTTTGTTACATTCATGATCAAGAGACACAGAACCGACTGAACACATTGTGATGCCCCCAGGTGCTCAGTGGTGGCGAGGCTGTACTTGGACCAAAGGAGGTGGGGACAGTGACCTCTCTTGGATGAGGGGATGCCGGAGCAATGTCACTGACATGGTCCCATGAGAAAGCAGAGGGAGGTGAAGAGCAGCCGAAGCAAACACGGACTGATGATGATGGAACAAACTGAACAGAACATCTTGATGGCCACGTGTGAGGTGATGGGGACCCCACCCAGCCCTTCAGTTCCGTTTCCAGGTTCACATTCTCCAGAAACGAGAGTGAGTGACACAAAGGAAAGCCATCACAGAAGTAACAAACTCAAATCTGACTTCCCAGGTACCAGAATGAGACAGATGGAGCCACCAAATGTAGCTGCAAAACTTCAGCTTTTACTGGAAACAAGATATCAGCACCACAGAGGTCAATAAAAGTAACAATACGATGAGGACAGGCTGCTCTTAGGAAGAAGGAATGTGTGAAAGAGCCACTAGGAGAAATCAAGAAAGCATGGAACTTTGCATGATGAAAGAAGGGAAAAAGTCATCCCCCAGGGAGACTTTTTTTGACAGAGACAGAGAGAGGGACAGAAAAGGAGAGAGATGAGAAGCATCAATTCTTCATTGCTACTCCTTAGTTGTTCACTGATTGCTTTCTCATATGTGCCTTGACCGGGGACTTACAGCAGAGCGAGTGACCTCTTGCTTAAGCCAGTGACCCTGCACTCAAGCTGGTGATCTCATGCTCAAGCCTGCAACCTCAGGGTTTCAAACCTGGGTCCTCCACATCCCAGCCTGATGCTCTATGCACTGTGACACTACTTGTTCATGTAGGGGAGACTTTCTCCTGCTTTTAACCAATTATTCAACATTCTGCTAAGGACACACAACAGAAAACAGAGTTGACTTAAATTATATGCTTTTGATTTAACGAGGTTCATGGTGGCACACTCACACATTCATTCGTCCCATCAGCCTAGTACTGCCCTTCTCCATGTTTGAGGTGCTGAGCCCCCGGCAGAGAAGCAGGAATAGTCCTGCACCACAGAGGCCAGCTGCCTATCCCCAGCAAAGCCACACCAGACCAGTTCTGAACAGGAGCCTGTGACTACCTATCACTCTCCAATGTCACACAGAGGTCACTAAAACCCCTGTCCTGCCACTAGAATACAGGTGCTATCTAGGTCTCCTGGACAACAACGGTCTCAGGCAAAGCCCACACTCAGAGGCTGCCCAGGAGGGGCTGTCCCAGGACAACCAAAGCAGGAGGAAGGGCTCAGGTAGGGAAAGAGGGGGAACAACCATCAAGCTAGCCAAAACGTTCAAACAGAACAGTAGGTGCTGGGCCAGGGAACATCTTCCAAACAGGCCTCGTCAGAAAGGGTGTGAGCTTCACCTCCTGTCAATCACTGCAAGCCTCAGGTGCACTCTGGGTTACGTTACCTTCCCCTGCCAACAGGTAAATGCAGGGCAGCCTGTGGGGAGTGAAGCCACAGGCTCCCAAGTACTGCTGACCCCTAGGGCCACTGCAGCTCCTACCTGTGTGGGAACAGGCCAGACTTAAGTGAAGGGGGCAGAGTCCAATTTGGGAGACACAGATGGAATAGAGTGTCACATTCATGGAGTAAAACATAATTAGTGCTTGTACTTGGAGGTCGATAGTGTTAACTCTCTGAACTATCCTGAGCAATGTTTGAAAAAATACTAATTTCCTGAGTTCTTTTTTTTAAGTCTTCCATTCAAGCAAGTGGAGCACCTTTGTGAGACCATTGTACCCTTTGAGTAGTGAATTTTTGATAACCCTTTGAGTGAGGATGAAATTAATGTTCATACTGCTCAAAGGGTTAATAGAATTCGGTGTATAGACGTCACATGGGATGGGGTTCCAAGACGCTGAACGTCAAGAATTATTTGTTGGCAGTGTTGACATTTTAGGCACCATGGTCAGATACCGATCAGAATCCTGAAACCTTTAAACATCCTCATAAAGGATTTGTTCATATAAAAACTTCCTGCACATGAACCTCATCCAAACCTCTGGAGCAGATGCTATTTCTCCCATTGTTCATGGGCAGAAACAGAGACTGAGAAAGAGGTTCCCTGACCAGGCAGGAGGGGCCCCATTGGAACTCAGATCCCAGCTCTAAGACACTGCCCTGGGCTCTCCCAGAACAGGGTCCCCAGGTCATAAGTCCTTTGTGCCAACTGCAATACATGTGGTCACCTGGTCTTCCTCCCACCACCCAGCTTCACAGAGAAATGTCCTTTTCCCAGTCCAGGTAATGTGGCATGTGGGTCAGGTCTGACCTCCAGAACTAACCTGAGCCCCCAGAGTTTACTCCAAAAGTTTTGGCAAATGCACTACCTTCTGCCTGGACCTCTCTGAACTTGTCCTGGCTTCCACTTTCAGGTTTGTGGGAAGGAGACCCTCAGGTGGGATTCCACGAAAGTGGGCAGGTAGAGTCAGATGTGCTGGGCCAAGCTCCAGAGAAAGCTAAGATGTGTGAAAACATAAATGGCTGTGACCCCAAGAACACACCTGCACACACATGGGAGCCACAGAAAAGCCAATGCATCTCAGGGTATCGCAAAACCTAGGTGGTGGTTAGCGAGTACTGGTTTCTTTGGATTGGAAGAGAATGTTGTTGAGAAGAAGGAAGAATGGAAATGTACCAGTGGAGGTCAAGACTCAGGAGAGTTTTCATTTCTGTCCATTGAATAGCAGGCACTCTTGCCAGCCCAAGTGTAACCCTGGACTCTACTGTTTTCAAGTTCTGGGTGCTCCAGAGCCTCAGCCACTTACAACTTTCTTAAAGACCCAGAGGCAGGTCTCCACCAGTTACTCTGGGCTGGAACTTTCCCAGAGGGCAAATGGACCACTTCCTAAGACTGTGGTGAGAACCTACACTTGCAGCAGACTGGTTAGAAGAGGAAAGAAAGAAAACCTGAACTTCCATGACAACTACTCTGTGCCTCGCAGCACCAGAGGTGTTCACTCCCTCCCATCAAGTGCTCAGAACAGTGAGGGAAACTTTCCTCACAAGGTCCCCAGACAGTAATGGGGGAGACAGTCCTGGGAGCCAGGCCCTCCTACATCCACATCCCTGCTCTTCCCCCAGATCACATGGTGGTCTCAAGTGCAGACCACCATCTACAGCCTGAAATTGGCTGTGCAGCCCCTAGAACATCTGCTTGCTGTCTTGCTACCATATTTCCCTTGTTTTAACTCATATTTTCTTTGATTACTACAAAGATGAAATTTTTTTTCTTTATAGGTTATACTTTTTCTCTATGAATTGCCTTTTCAGGTTTTTTGCCTATTTTTCTGGTGGGGTGCTTTTATATTTCTTAGTAATTTGTAAGCACTCTTTATATATTACAGCTACAACACAACATAAGACTCTGTTTGTGATCATCTAACTATTGGGTTGAGAAGTTAGAGATGTCTAATAAGGTGTCTGCCTGTGTGTTGGAATTTTTTAATACCAAATACTCTTTTTTTAATTTCCTCCCCTGGAAAATTGCCTTTTTAGCCTATTGAGGATTCGGTGATAACCGTTTACTGATCAGCAATATTGAGTCAGAAAAATAGTGTAGCTTATTAAATAAGTGGTTGAACCAATGGCAACTAGACCTTCACTCCTCTTAATTCACCTTGGAAATGAAGAAAGAAACTAATGACATAGGACATAACCATTTGGACCAAAGCTCTTCTCAGACATGGATGGTTCCAATGAGATAAAGAGTTGGGGGTCAGGGCCATTGTAAGGATGGACCCTGGGTCATAGATTGAATGCACTTCCCTTAAAGTAGACTGATGTTCCTCAACATAGTGCCCTGCCTATTTGACTGTCACTATGCCAGCTAAAAAGCCACTTGGGCCTCTCCTGTGGTGGCACAGTGGATAAAGCATTGACCTAGAAATGCTGAGGTCGCCAGTTCAAAACCCTGGGCTTGCCTGGTCAAGGAACATATGGGAGTTGATGCTTCCACCTCCTCCTCCCCCCCTTCTCTCTCTGTCTCTCCTATCTCTCCCTGTCTCTCCCTCTCCTCTCTAAAAAAATAAAAAATAAAAATTAAAAAAAAGCCACTTGCAAATGTGACATCTGTGCAGCAGAATTTGTACACAGTTTTATTCCTACCCTGTTCCTATGCCAGATGGTCCTCAGCCCAGGGACTGAAGAGGAAAGTAGGTGGGTGACCCATGGGTTTGACCAGGGGGTGGCACAGTGGATAGAGCATCAGCCTGGAATGCTGGACTCAGGTTAAAACCCTCAAGGTTGCCGGGTTGAGAAAGGGCTCATTTATCCCAAGTGTGGGCTCACCAGCTTGAGCTTGGGGTCACTGGTTTGAGCATGGGATCATAGACATGACCCCATGGTAACTGGCTTGAGCCCAAAGGTCGCTGGCTTGAAGCCCAAGGTTGTTGGCTTGAGCCCCAAGTTTGCTGGCTTTAAGTTCAAAGTTGCTGGCTTGAACCCAAGATCATTGGCTTCAGCAAGGGGATACTTGCTCTGCTGGAGCTCCCCAGTCTAGGCACATATGAGAACACAGTCAATGAACAACTAAGGTGCCACAATGAAGAATTGATGTTTCTCTTCTCTCTTCTCTCTCCCTCTAAGAAAAAAAAAAGATGACCCATGGACCATTCAGTTTTTTTGTTCTTTTAAAGTTTTAAAATTGATGACATAAACCAAGTTTAGTCTGATAGAGATGAGTAGGATTTGAACTAGCAAATCATTCAGCTGCTTTAATTACATAATAAACCCCAGGTCTTATCTGAGATTTTAAAGTATTTTACTCAGCTCACTGTTGGCACAGAGCTGGCTTTTCTTTTCAAAAGCAATTAAGCTGCCAAGACCCGAGGGAGGTGGAATGAACCACAGGCTTGCAGCCCCTGGCCCAGTGGGGCTCAGTGCTGCACAGAGAATTGGGAAGTGGGACCAGGCAGCTCTTTCTGGAGGCAGTGTGTGTGTGCGCACACATGCGTGTGTGTGTGTGTGTGTTTTCTGAGCCACCCCAGCACTGAAGCACCCTGACAGTGGGATCAGTCAGCCCTCAGCACTGACCCAATGGCAGGGCAGGGCTACCAGGCTTCCTCCCTCCAAGTCCAGCTCCCTGGAGCAGGAGTCATCCTGGTCATCCAGTGTCACCTTCCCCGATTGACACTGCAGACTGGATCCAAGACAGCTCTCACTCTTTCTTCACTCCCCACCCCTAAATCTGCCAGACCAAGCAGGCTCCATCTGTGTTCAGGGGGAAGCCCTAATGCCCGGAGGTGCTGAGCATGCAACTTAACGAGAGGAGCTGTCCTCATCACAAACACAGAGGGCCTGTAGTATCCACAGGGGAAGCCACCTGTCTACTCTGTCACTGCAGAGACAACCTCAGGATAATCAGCTCTCTGCAAAGTGAAGTCTGCACAAATGACCCCACCTCAGAAACTGCTGCAGGAATGTGTGTCCTCCCCAACAATGCTAAAGACTGCATCCCAGGCCCCGGATTCTGACAAGTCACAGGTCAGAGCTAGAAACTACCAGAAGGTGTTTATTCCATTCCTATCTCAACCAGCCAAAGATCCAGCTTCCAACCGCACCCAGGATGGACATGGGACACAATGGACACCAGCCTGTTCAGGGCTTAGTCTGGGGCCACTCTAGACAGTACCCCTTCCATTAAACCCACAGAATGAGAGAAAATAATGTGCAAATCACTTTTCTGATAATGACCTAGTGTCCAGATTATTTAAAGAACTTTTAAAATTAAATATGAACAAACAAGCCAATGTTAAAATGGGCCAAAGGCTTGAATAGATGTTTCTCCAAAGAAGACTTATGTCTAATAAACACAAGGAGAGACATTCCACATCATTAGTCATCGGGAAATGCAGACCACAGCCACAGAGACATAGGGCTTCATACCCAGGAGGATGGCTACAGTAACAAAAAATGGGAACAGAACAAGTGTTGATGGGGATATTGTGAAGGTAACATCCACAATTATTGCTGGTAGGAATGCAAACAGTTCTGGCCACTGTGGAAAACATTTTTATAGAATATTCTCAAAGAGTCAAACAGAGAAACACCATATAGCTCAGCAATTCTACTCCTAGGTACACACCTAAGAGAGTGATAGACATATGTTCACATAACATGTTACATGGGTGTTCAAAGCTGCATTATTTAGCCCCGGCTGGTTGGCTCAGTGGTAGAGTGTCAGCCTGGCGTGTGGAAGTCCTGGGTTCAATTTTCGGCCAGGGCACACAGGAGAAGTGCAAATCTGCTTCTCCATCCCTCCCCCTCTCCTTCCTCTCTGTCTCTCTCTTCCCCTCCTGCAGCCAAGGCTCCATTGGAGCAAAGATGGCCCGGGCACTGGGGATGGCTCTGTGGCCTCTGCTGCAGGCGCTAGAATGATGCTGGTCGCAACATAGCGATGCCCCAGAGGGGCAGAACATTGCCCCATGGTGGGCATGACGGATGGATCCCGGTTGGGCACATGCGGGAGTCTGTCTGACTTTCCCTGTTCCCAGCTTCAGAAAAATACAAAAAAATAGCTTTTATACCCAAAAGAAGTAAAAAGGTGGGGACTCGGACAGATATTTGGACACCCATGTGCATAGCAGTGTTACTCACAGTGGCCAATGGTGGACACAAACCAAGTGTCCATCGACAGATGAGTGGACAAAATATACAGATGAGTAGTCCACATACACAGGGGAGTGTCATTCAACCTCAAGAGGGAAGGACATTCTGACACACGGAGGAACCTCGAGGAAATGATGACAAGGAAACGTCCTGTGTGGCTGCAGTTCTGGGAGGTGACCGGGGTGGCCACATTCACAGAAACAGAGCATAGGCTTGTGGGTGCTGGGGGCCAAGAGAGGGGAAATGGGCATTCATGTTTTGTGGGCGCTGAGTTTCCATGTGGGAAGATGGAGTTCTGAAGAGGGAGGGATAGTGGTTGATTCACAGCAATGTGAGTACACTTATTGTCACTACACTACACATTACAAAGTGGTTAAGAAGCTAACTCTAACCTGACACCCTGACCCTGACCTTGACCCTAATCCTAACCCTAACCTGACAACTTAACCCTAACCCTAACCCTAATCTGACACCCTAACCCTAACCCAGGGGTCCCCAAACTATGGCCCACGAGCCGCATACGGCCCCGTGAGGCCATTCATCCAGCCCCCGCTGCACTTCCGGAAGGGGCACCCCTTTCATTGGTGGTCAGTGAGAGGAGCATATTGACCATCTCATTAGCCAAAAGCAGGCCCATAGTTCCCATTGAAATACTGGTCAGTTTGTTGATTTAAATTTACTTGTTCTTTATTTTAAATATTGTATTTGTTACCGTTTTGTATTCTTACTTTAAAATAAAATATGTGCAGTGTGCATAGGGATTTGTTTATAGTTTTTTTTTATAGTCCGGCCCTCCAACAGTCTGAGGGACAGAGAACTGGCTCCCTGTGTAAAAAGTTTGGGGACCCCTGCCCTAACCCCTAACCCTTGCCCCTAACCCCAGCCCCAGCCCTAGACCCAGACCCAGCCCTGTGTCTCCTCTCTCCCTTACTCTCTAACCTGAGAGAAAAAGCTGGTGTTACATGTAATGACACAAGAAAAAGGAGCAACACAGAAATGAAGAAGAGTGGTTATTGAAAATATTTTATGGGTTAGAGAGTGAAGAGCCAGAGGAGCATGAGGTAGTCACAGTAAATACTATTTCAAAGTACTATTTTAGCAACTGCACCAGCCTGGAATGTGAATCATCCACACCTCCACTACACAGAACACTGGAGAGTCAAAAGTCACACTTCCCAAAGCGGTCAACTCTACTCACACAACAACTACTCCCATGTTAGACAGAGGCAGTTGACCTCAATGCCTTACTGACATCCCACACAGACATTCTGACAGATGGAGAAGGACCCCGGAAAAAAAACAGAAAATAGTCACATATCCAACATCTGACAATATGTTCAAGGAGACCACCAACTTCCCAAAGGCAAAGGACAGACAACTCGATTCGATCTATTACCTTGCATAATTCCTGCCCTTGAGAAGAACTACAAATAGAAAAGAAGAAAAGACACAATCCACATCAACATATACATGGAGCATCCCTATCACAGACATATAAGAAAACAATGTTCATATGAAACTGAAAAATTAATAATTATTAAAGGAACATACTTAAGGAAAACCAGCAAAAAACAAGTTACAATATATCCATTCCAGGAGAATTAGAAATGAACACTGCCTATAATTCTTTAAATAACATTTTCAAATATCCATCCACGTCTGTGACCTTCTAGAACTAATGGTAGCTATAGGATTTGTAAGAACACTGGCACAGCAATAATCTGGAATTTCTAGGCAGGTTTCTAGACAGATGGAGTATATCAGCAACAAGAATACATTTTTTAAATAGAAAGTCTGTTAAAATTCAACATACGTGTCAAATCAAAGCACATCCTATTTTACAATACACAAAGTAGTTTTATATAAAAGGATATAAAATGACAGAAATTAAAAGAGTAGAATGGGAAGTCATTGAGTGCAGGGACATGAGTTCCCTACACAGTGCCTGGTATATGATGGACATTTTCAATGGCTTTATGAAAACAAGGCTGGAAACAAACAAGAAAAAGTGGATGAACCGAGAGATTTTAAGAAAACAAACCACTAAGGATACACAAAAACTTTACAGAAATTGCAAATTGGAATCAACATTTATAGACAATGTTCTCTACCAAATTATTCCTTTGAACCTGTACTGAGGCATGATTCCAAAGATGCACACGAGTTGGCAGCAGAGAAGCACATGTAACAGAGACAATTATTGTATGTGCTATGGAGCAAGTTCCAGCCAAATTCAGAGGATTGAAATGATACCAAGTACATATCTTGTTTTCACTACAGTTAACGTTGAAAGTAGTAGCAAGCAGTAACCAGAAATTTCTTCTTTTGCAAGTTATAAAAGTTTCTTTTAGAGAGTCTTGGATTCAACATTGATAGATAATGCACAACACCCAACTGCTGTATATTTGAACGTAAACTGCTCTGAGCTGTTATTCACAAGGTGAAAATGAGGTGGCAGCAGAGAAGCACACTTGGGAAACATTTACCACAGATAATCCTGTATGTTCTTTCAAGCAAGTTTCAATTACCTCTAACCTTAGAATTGATATAAATCATGTTTTTTGGTGTCATTACACTTAATATAGTAAACAGTAATAGAAATTAACTAAAAATCCCTTTTATTTAAGGTAAGGAAATTTACTCCTAAATGACCCCCTTCTCAAAATCACAGTTCAAGTTACAAAATACCTTACAATTAATAGAAATAAAAACTACATAAGGAGAGCTATGGAAAAATGCAGTGATGAATATATTATAGGGCAAGAATACCTTAAAATCCACAGTCTTTCCACACATACTAAAAATCAAGATAGAAAATAAAATCCAGAGAATGTAAAAGAAAAAAATTTTCACAGCTTGAGCAGGTGATGGTGCAGTGGTTAGAGCATTTGACTGGAATGCAAAGGACCCAGGTTTGAGAACCTAAGTTCACCACCTTGAGTGTGGAATTATGTCGTTTGAGCAAAGCTCACCAGCTTGAGACCAAGGTCGCTGGCTCGAGCAAGCGGTCACTCGATCAGCTGTAGCCCCCTGGTCAAGGCACATATGAGACAGGAGTCAATGAACACGTAAGGTATCACAATGAAAAACTGATGATTGATCTGTGACCTGGCAAATAATAAAAAAATCTCTCCATTTCTGTCTGTCTGTCCCTATATATTTCTCTCTCTGACTCTCTCCCTGTCTATGTAAAAAAAAAAAAAAAGAAAAAAGAACTGTTCACAGAGACATTTGTAGGGTGTATACCATATTTCCCCATGAGTAAGACTCATCATTTTTGAAAAATATGGGGTTAGAAAACTGCATGCCTCTTCCACAGTGGTTGTAGTAATTTTTACTTCATTTCCCATTTATTCACATTTGTTATCATATTCACAGACTTTGTGCCCCAAAATTAATGTGCGTCTTATACAGGGAGGCTTCTTATACATGGGGAAATATGGTACTTTAAAAACTTACCATTGATTTCCTCTTGAAAGAGATTTAAAAAAACACAATTCATTCTTCTATGCAATTTTAGGTGCAAAAACAACAACAAAAAAGCCACTGTCATTTTTTCTTCTATTTATTTATTAATGTTTAAGGCACGATAGGGGGGAAAAAGACAGACACATAGTCAGAATCATCAATCTGTTTTGGTATGTGCCTTGACACAGGAGGAAACCAATGACATTAGCATATAGGTGTAATGCTTTAAATACTGAGCTCTCTGGTGAGAGCAAGCCATTGTCTTATGGGCAAAAAATTTACTAGAGAAAGCCAGAGGTAATTTAAAAATAAAATGATAATTTAGTCTTCTGTGGCGACAACACAAGAATACTTTTCTCTTAAAACTCAGGGGCATTAACACTATTTCTAGTTGTTTAGCAGAAAGTGAACCCTTTCCTATCATGCACTTTCCCGTGTGCCATGACAGCAGTCCAGACTGAGAGACCTTCTGACCTTGGACACCAGAATTTATCTGAGCATTGTTCACAACATACAGCTAGGTTCTTTTGCTCACAGAACATCTCCCAGGGTCCTTGATTCATAACTTCTATATTTTCTCAGTTTTATACCTGAGAACACATATTGCTGAGTAACCAAGTCTCATGTTTCAGCTCTGCCTTCTGAGAAACTGATATACTGAACCTCGCCATAATAAATCAGAACTGACACCAAAGATGTTGCACTACCAAATACAGTGCTTTTTCAATTACGATTATTTTATTTATGTTTATTTTTTTCTTCTGTCTTCTGCAGGTCTGTGTAGTATTCATAATTACAGAAAGTAAGTCTATCTCATTCACTATAGGCATCCAGTTTTGAACACAGTTTCTGGCACATAATGGAAATAAAATAAGGGTATCCTGAATGAATGAATAAATAGTCATTCGCATACGTACACAGACATCCACAAATGACAGACACTGTGGACCCAGAGAGATATGCTCATGTGCAATGCACATTTATGCACACAGATGTACACACACCCAGTGAACCTGAGTATATACACAAAGAGAAATATAATAGGTACACAAAAAATATGAAAAGAATATGTCCTAATATGAACAGTAGATATATCTGTATGAAAATCTCTTGCTGTCATTTTTGAGATCATTTTTCTTGCACTTCTGCAATAAGAATATATTTTTTATAATAGAAAAGCTGTTAAAATTCAACATACCTGTCAAATCAAAGCACAACCTATTTTACAATACACGAAGTAGTTTTATATAGAAGGATTTCAAAAGACAGAATTTAAAAGAGTAGAATAGGAAGTCATTGAGTGTAGGGACATGAGTTCCCTGCACAGTGCCTCGTATATGATGGGCACTTTCAAAGGCTTTATGAAAGCATGGCTCGAAACAAAGAAGAAAAAGGGGATGAACTGAGATATTTTAAGAAAACAAACCACTAAGTATACATAAACACTTTACAGAAAAGACAAATTGGAATTAATGTTTGTAGAGAATGTTCTCTACCAAACTAATCCTTTGAACCAGAACTGAGGTGTGATTTTCAAGATGGATACAAGGTGGCAGCAGAGAAGCACATGTAACAAAGACCATTATTTAATGTGCTATGGAGCAAGTTCCAGCCAAATTCAGAAAATTGAAATAATAACAAGTATATCTCTTGTTTTCACTACAGTTAATGTTGAAAGTAGTCACAAGCAGTAAGCAGAAATGCCTTCTATTTGCAAGTTATAAAAGTTTCTTCTAGATAGCCTTGGATTCAACATTGATGGATATCACACAAAACCGACCTGATGTATTATTCAAGGTAAACTGCTCTGAGCTGTTATTCACAAGGTGAAAATGAGGTGGCAGCAGAGACGCACACTTGGGAAACATTGACCACAGATAATCCTGTATGTTCTTTCAAGCAAGTTTCAACTACCTCTAACCTTAGAATTGATATAAATCATGTTTCTTGGTGTCATTACACTTAATATAGTAAACAGTAAGAGAAATTAACTAAAAATCAATTTTTTAAGGTAAGGAAATTCATCCTAAATAACCCCCTTCTCTAAATAAAGTTCAACTTATGAGATACCTTAAAATTAATGAAAATAAAAACTACATGAGAAAACCAATGGAAAAATGTTGTGATGAATATGTTTTAGGTGAGAAAACCTTGAAATACACAGTCTTTCCACACATATTAAGAACCAGGATACTAAATAAAATCTAGAGAAAGTAAAAGAAAAATATATTCACAGCTTGAGCAGGCGATGATGCAGTGGTTAGAGCATTACACTGAAATGCAAGGGACCCAAGGTTTAGATCCCAAGGGCGCCAGCATGAGCGTTGGCTCATGTCGTTTGAGCAAAGCTCACCAGCTTGAGCTCAAGGTCGATGGCTCGAGCAAGCGGTCAGTCAATCAGCTGTAGTCCCCTGTTGAAGGCACATATGAGACAAGAGTCAATGAATATATAAGGTGTCACAAGGAAAAACTGATGATTGAACTGTGACCTGGCACATAATAAAAATATCTCTCAATTTCTGTCTGTCTTTCCCTTTATATCAATCTCTCTGATTCTCTCCCTGTCTATGTAAAAAAAGAAAAGAAAAAAGAACTGTTCACAGAGACATTTGGAGTGTGTATACCATATTTTCCCATGAGTAAGACTCATCTGTTTTGAAAAATGTGGAGTTAGAAAACTGGGTGCTTCTTATATAGTGGTTGTAGTATATTTTACTTGTATTTTCCATTTATTCACATTTATTATCATTTTCTCAAACTTTGTGCCCCAAAATTAAGGTGAATTTTATACAGATGAACTTCTTATACATGGGGAAATATGGTTCTTTACAAACTTACCATTGATTTCCTCTTGTGTGAGATTTAAAAAATTATTATTCATTCTTCTATGCAATTTAAGCTGCAAAAACAAAAACAAAAAAGCCACTGTCATTTTTTCTTTTATTTATTTATTAATGTTAGAGGCACGATAAAGGGGGAAATGACAGACAGATAGTCAGAATCATCAATCTGTTTCAGTATGTGCCTTGACACAGAAGCAAACCTATGACATTAGCACATAGTGTAATGTTTTAACCACTGAGCTCGCTGGTGAGAGCAAGTCCCTGTCTTTTAGGGAAAAAATTTACTAGAGGAAAGCAGAGGTAATTAAAAAGTAAAATGATAATTCAGTCTATTGTGGTGACAACACCAGAAGAATTTTCTTTGTCTTAAAATTCAGTGGCATAACACTATTTCTACTTGTTTAGAAGAAAGTGACCCCTTTCCTATCATGCACTTTCCCATGTGCCGTGGCAACAGTTCAGACTGAGAGACCTTCTCAACTTGGACATCAGAATTTATCTGAGCATTGGTCACAACATACAAGCTAGGCTCTTTTGCTCACAGAACTCCTCCCAGAGTCTTTGATACATAACTTCTATATTTTCTCAGTTTTATACCTGAGAACATGCATTGCTAAAAAACAGAGTCTCATGACTCAGCTCTGCCTTGGGAGAAACTGATATACTGAACCTCGCCATAATAAATTAGAACTGACACCAAAGATGTTGCACTACCAAATACAGTGCTATTTCAATTATGATTATTTTATTTATGTGTATTTTTTTCTTCTGTCTTCTGCAGGACTGTGTAGTATTCATAATGACAGAAAGTAAGTCTATCTCATTCACTATAGGCATCCAGTGTTGAACACAGTGCCTAGCACATAATAGAAATAAAATAAATGTTTCCTGAATGAATGAATAAATAGTCATTTGCATACATACACAGATATTTTCAAATGACAGACACTGTGGACCCAGAGAGATATGCTCATGTGCAATGCACATCTATGCACACAGATGTACACACACCCAGTGAACCTGAGTATATACACAAAGAGAAATATAATAGGTACACAAAGAATACAAAAAGAAAATGTCCTAATATGAACAGTAGATATATCTGTATGAAAATCTCTTGCTGTCGTTTTTGAGATCATTTTTCTTGCACTTCTGCAATAAGAATATATTTTTTATAATAGAAAAGCTGTTAAAATTCAACATACCTTTCAAATCAAAGCACATCCAATTTTACAATACAAGAAGTAGTTTTATATAAAAGGAATTAAATAGACAGTATTTAAAAGAGTAGAATAGGAAGTCTTTGAGTGCAGGGACATGAATTCCCTGCACAGTGCCTGGTATATGATGGGCACTTTGAAAGACTTTATGAAAGCATGGCTGGAAACAAAGAAGAAAAAGGGGATGAACCGAGACATTTTAAGAAAACAAACAACTAAGGATACACAAAAACTTTACAGAAATGGCAAATTGGAATCAACGTTTATAGACAATGTCCTCTACCAAATTATTCCTTTGAACCTGTACTGAGGCGTGATTCTGAAGATGCACACGAGTTGGCAGCAGAGAAGCACATATAACAGAGACCATTATTGTCTCTGCTATAGTGCAAGTTCCAGCCACATTCAGAGGATTGAAATGATACAAAGTATATCTCTTGTTTTCACTACAGGTAACTTTGAAAGTACTAGCAAGCAGTAACCAGAAATGCCTTCTATTTGCAAGTTATTAAAGTTTCTTTAAGATAGACTTGGATTCAACATTGATAGATAATGCACAACACACAACTGCTGTATTTTGCAAGGTAAACTGCTCTGAGCTGTTATTCACAAGGTCAAAATGAGGTGGTAGTGGAGAAGCACACTTGGAATACATTTACCACAGATAGTCCTGTATGTTCTTTCAAGCAAGTTTCAACTACCTCTAATCTTAGAATTGATATCAATCATGTTTCTTGGTGTCATTACAATTAATATAGGAAACAGTAATAGAAATTAACTGAAAATCCCTGTGTTTAACGTAAGGAAATTCACTCCCAAATGACCCTCTTCTCACAATCACAGTTCAAGTTACAAAATGCTTTACAATTAAAAGAAATAAAAACTACATATGAAAACCTATGAAAAAATTCAGTGATGAATATATTTTAGAGCAAAAAAACCTTAAAATACACAGTCTTTCCACACATACTAAGAACCAGCATACTAAATAAAATTCAGAAAATTTAAAAGAAAAAAATGTTCACAGCTTGAGCAGGTGACCGTGCAGTGGTTTGAGCATCTGATTGGAATGCAAAGGTCCCAGGTTTGAGATCCAAAGGGCACCAGCTTGAGCGTCGGCTCATGTCATTTGAGAAAAGCTCACCAGCTTGACCCAAGGTCGCAGGCTCGAGCAAGTGGTCACTCGATCAGCTGTAGCCCCTGTTCAAGGCACATATGAGACAGGAGTCAATGAACATGTAAGGTATCACAACGAAAAGCTGATGATTGATCCGTGACCTGGCAAATAATGAAAGAAATCTCTCCATTTCTGTCAGTCTGTCCCTATATATCAATCTCTCTCTCTCCCTGTCTCTGTTAAAGAAATAAATAAAAAAGACCTGTGCAAGAGACATTGACAGGGTTTATACCATATTTCAGTATGAGTAAGACTCATCAATTTTAAAAAATATGGGGGTTTAAAACTGAGTGCCTCATATATAGTGGTTGTAGTATTTTTTTTACTTGCATTTCCCGTTTATTCGCATTTGTTATCATATTCTCAAACTTTGTGCCCAAAAATTAAGGTGCGTCTTATTCAGGGAGGCTTCTTATACATGGGGAAATATGGTACTTTACAAACTTACCATTGATTTCCTTTTGGGTGAGATTTAGAAAAACATAATTCATTCTTTTATGCAATTTAAGCTGCAAAAACAACAACAAAAAACCATTGTCAATTTTATCTTTTATTTATTTATTAATGTTAGAGGCACGATAAAGGGGGAAAAAGACAGACACATAGTCAGAAACATCAATCTGTTTCTGTGTGTGCCTTGACCCAGGAGCAAACCTATGACATTAGCATATGGGCATGATGCTTTAAATACTGAGCTCTCTGGTGAGAGCAAGCCATTGTCTTTTGGGGAAAAAATTTACTAGAGGAAACCAGAGGTAATTAAAAAATAAAATGATAATTTAGTCTTCTGTGTGGACAACACAAGAGGACTATTCTTTGCTCTTGAAATTCAGGGCATAAACACAATTTCTAGGTGCTTAGCAGAAAGTCACCCCTTTCCTATTATGCAAATTCCCATGTACCGTGGCAGCAGTCCAGACGAAGAGACCTTCTGATCTTGGAAATCAGAATATATCTGAGCATTGTTCACAACATGCAAGCTAGGTTCTTTTGCTCAGAGAACACCTCCCAGGGTCCTTGATTCATAAATTCTATATTTTTTTAGTATTATACCTGAGAACACGCATTGCAGAATAACCAAGTCTCATGTCTCCGCTCTGCCTTTAGAGAAACTGATATAATGAACCTCGCCATAATAAATTATAACTGACACCAAAGATATTGCATTAGCAAATACAGTGCTTGTTTCAATTAAGATTATTTTATTTATGTATATTTTTTTCTTCTGTCTACCCCAGGACAATGTAGTATTCATAATGAGAGAAAGTAAGTCTATCTAATTCACTATAGACATCCAGTGTTGAGCACAGTGCCTGGCACATAATTGAAATACAATAAGTGTTTCCTGAATGAATGAATAAATAGTCATTTGCATATGTACACAGATATCCTCAAATGACAGACACTGTGGACCCTGAGAGATATGCTCATGTGCAATGCACATCTATGCACACAGATGTAAACACACCCAGTGAACATGATTATATTCACAAAGAGAAATATAATAGGTACACAAAGAATACAGAAAGAAAATGTTCTAATATGAACAGTAGATATATCTGTATGAAAATCTTTTGTTGTTGTTTTTGAGATCATTTTTCTTGCACTTCTGCAATAAGAATACATATTTTATAATAAAAAAAGCTGTTAAAATTCAACATACCTGTCAAATCAAAGCACATCCAATTTTACAATACACGAAGTAGTTTTATAAAAAAGGAATTAAAAAGCAGAAGTTAAAACAGTAGAATAGGAAGTCTTTGAGTGCAGGGACATGCATTCCCTGTGGAGTGCCTGGTATATGATGGGCACTTTCAAAGGCTTTATTGAAGTATGACTGGAATCAAAGAAGAAAAAGGGGAGGAAATGAAAGATTTTAAGAAAACAATCCACTAAGGTTACATAAAAACTTTACAGAAACGGCAAATTGGAATCAACGTTTATAGACAATGCTCTCTACCAAATCATTCCTTTGAACCTGTACTGAGGCGTGATTCCCAAGATGGACACGAGGTGGCAGCAGAGAAGCACATGTAACAGAGACCATTATAAATGTGCTATGGAGCAAATTACAGCCAAATTCAGAGAACTGAAATGATAACAAGTATATCTCTTGTTTTCACTACAGTTAATGTTGAAAGTAGTCACAAGCAGTAAGCAGAAATGCCTTCTATTTGCAAGTTATAAAAGTTTCTTCTAGATAGCCTTGGATTCAACATTGATGGATATCACACAAAACCGACCTGATGTATTATTCAAGGTAAACTGCTCTAAGCTGTTATTCACAAGGTGAAAACGAGGTGGCAGCAGAGATGCACACTTGGGAAACAGTTACCACAGATAATCCTGTATGTTCTTTCAAGCAAGTTTCAACTACCTCTAACCTTAGAATTGATATAAATCATGTTTCTTGGTGTCATTACACTTAATATAATAAAGAGTAATAGAAATTAACTAAAAATCCCTTTTTTTAAGGTAAGGAAATTTACTCCTAAATGACCCCCTTCACAAAATAAAGTTCAAGTTACAAAATACCTCAAAATTAATGGAAATAAAAACTACATAAGGAAACCAATGGAAAAATGTAGTGATGAATACATTTTAGGGCGAGAAAACCTTAAAATACACAGTCTTTCCACCCATACTAAGAACCAGGATACTAAATAAAATCCAGAGAAAGTAAAAGAAAAATATGTTCAGACCCTGAGCAGGCAATGTCGCAGTGGTTAGAGCATTTGACTGGAATGCAAAAAATCCAGGTTTGAGATTCCAGGGGTGCCAGCTTGAGAGTTGGCTCATGTCATTTGAGCAAAGCTCACCAGCTTGAGCCCAAGGTTGTTGGCTGGAGGAAGCGGTCACCCGACCAGCTGTAGCCCCCTCTTCAAGGCACATATGAGACAGGATTCAATGAACACATAAGGTGTCACAATGAAAACTGATGATTGATCTGTGACCTGGCAAATAATAAAAAAATCTCTCCATTTCTGTCTGTCTGTCACTATATATCCCTCTCTCTGACTCTCTCCCTGTCTCTGTAAAAAAAAGAAAAGAAAAAAACAAACTGTTCACAGAGACATTTGCAGGGTGTACACCATATTTTTCCATGAGTAAGACTCAATATTTTTTTTATTTTTTTAAATAATTTTATTTTTTTAATTGGATAACATCAATAAATCAGGATACATATATTCAAAAATAATAAGTCCAGGTTATCTTGTCATTCAATTATGTTGCATACCCATCACCCAAAGTCAGATTGTCCTCTGTCACCATCTATATAGTTTTCTTTGTGCCCCTCCTCCTCCCCCTTTCCCTCTCCCTTTTCCCCTTATCCCCCGTAACCACCACACTCTTATCAATGTCTCTTAATTTCACTTTTATGTCCCACCTATGATTTTTGAAAAATATCGGTTTATAAAACTGTGTGCATCTTATACAGTGGTTGTAGTATTTTTTACTTGCATTTCCCATTTATTCGCATTTGTTATCATATTCTCAAACTTTGTGCCTGAAAATTAAGGTGGGTATTATACAGGGAGGCTTCTTATACATGGGGAAATATGGTATTTTACAAACTTACCATTGATTTTCTCTTGGGTGAGATTTAGAAAAACATAATTCATTTTTCTTTGCAATTTAAGCTGCAAAAACAACAAAAAAAAGCCACTGTCATTTTATCTTTTATTTATTCATTAATGTTAGAGGCACGATAGAAGGGGGAAAAGACAGACACATAGTCAGAATCATCAATCTGTTTCGGTATGTGCCTTGACCCAGAAGCAAACATATGATATTACTGTACAGGTGTAATGCTTTAACTACTGAGCTCTCTGGTGAGAGCAAGCCATTGTCTTTTGGGGAAAAATTTTACTAGAAAAAACTGGAAGTAATTACAAAATAAAATGATAAATAGTCTTATGTGGCAACAACACAAGAAGACTTTTCTTTGCTCTTAAAATTCAGGGGCATAAACACTATTTCTAGTTGTTTTGCAGAAAGTGACCCCTTTTCTATCATGCACTTTTCCATGAGCCATGGCAGCATTGAAGACTGAGAGACCTCCTCAACTTGGACATCAGAATTTATCTGAGAATTGGTCACAACATACAAGCTGGGTTCTTTTGCTCACAGAACACCTCCTAGGGTTTTTGATTCATAACTTCTATATTTTCTTGGCTTTATACCTGAGAACACGCATTTCTGAATAACCAAGTCTCATGTCTCAGCTCTGCCTTCTGAGAAACTGAACCTCCGAATAAGAAATCATAACTGACACCAAAGATATTGCCCTACCAAACATAGTGCCTGTTTCAACTTACAATTATCTTACTTATGTATATTTTTTCTTCTGTCTACTCCAAATCAGTGTAGTATTCATAAAGAGAGAAAGTAAGTCTATCTCATTCACTTTAGGCATCCAAAGTCGAGCACAGTGCCTGGCACATAATAGAAATACAATATGTGTTTCCTGAATTAATGAATAAATAATCATTTGCATACATACACAGATATCCAAAAATGACAGACACTGTGGACCCAGAGAGATAAGCTCATGTGCAATGCACATCTATGGACACAGATGTACACACAACCAGTGAACCTAAGTATATACACAAAGAGAAATATAATAGGTACACAATGAATACAGAAAGAAAATGTCCTAATATGAACAGTAGATATATCTCCAGGAAAATCTGTTGTTGCTGTTTTTGAGATCATTTTTCTTGCACTTCTTCAATAAAAAAATATATTTTATAATAGAAAAGCTGTTAAAATTCAAGATAACTGTCAAATCAAAGCACGTCCTATTTTATAATACACGAAGTAGTTTTATATAAAAGGAATTAAAAAGACAGAAGTTAAAAGAGTAGAATAGGAAGTCTTTGAGTGCAGGGACATGAGTTCCCTGCACAGTGCCTGGTATGTGATGGGCACTTTCAAAGGCTTTATGAAAGCATGGCTGGAAACAAAGAAGAAAAATGTGATGAACTGAGAGGTTTTAAGAGAATAAACCACTAAGGATACACAAAAACTTTACAGAAAAGGCAAATTGGAATCACCGGTTATAGATAATGTTCTCTACCAAACTATTCCTTTGAATCTGTACTGAGGTGTGATTCCGAAGATACACATGATGTGGCAGCAGAGAAGCACATGTTACAGATACCATTAATTTATGTGCTATGGAGCAAGTTCCAGCCAAACTCAGAGGATTGAAATGATACAAAATATATCTCTTGTTTTCACTACAGTTAACGTTGAAAGTAGTAGCAAGCAGTAAACAGAAATTCCTTCTATTTGCAAGTTATATAAGTTTCTTTTAAATTGCCTTTGATTCAACATTGATAGACAACACACAACAAACAACTGCTCTATTTTGCAAGGTAAATTGCTCTGAGCTGTTATACACATGGTGATAATGAGGTGGCAGCAGAGAATCACACTTGGGAAACATTTACCACACATAATCCTGTATGTTCTGTCAAGCAAGTTTCAACAACCTCTAACCTCAGAATTGATATAAATCATATTTCTTGGTGTCATTACAATTAATATTGTAAACAGTAATATAAATTAACTAAAAAGCCCTTTTTTAAGGTAAGAAAATTCACACCTAAATGACCCCCTTCTCAAAATCACAGTTCAAATTACAAATACCTTAAAATTAATGGAAATAAAAACTACATAAGAAAACCTATGGAAAAAATGCAGAGATGAATATATTTTAGAGCAAGAAAACCTTAAAATACAGTCTTTCTACACATACTAAGAATCAGGATACTAAATAAAATCCAGAGAAAATAAAAGAAAAAAATGTTCACAACTTGAGCAGGTGATGGTCCAGTAGTTAGAGCATTTGACTGAAATGCTAAGGACCCAGGTTTGAGATTCCAGGGGCGCCAGCTTGAGCGTCGGCACATGTCGATTGAGCGAAGCTCACCAGCTTGAGCCCAAGGTCGCTGGCTTGAACAAGCGGTCACTCGATCAGCTGTAGTCCACTGTTCAAGGCACATATGAGACAGGAGTCAATGAACACAAAAGGTGTCACAATAAAAAACTGATGATTGATGTGTGATCTGTCAAATAATAAAAAAATCTCTCCAATTATGTCTGTCTGTCCTTATATATCCATCTCTCTGACTCTCTCCCTGTCTCTGTAAAAAAAGAAAAGAAAAAGAAACCATTCACAGAGACATTTGGAGTGTGTATACCATATTTCTTCATGAGTAAGACTGATCATTTTTGAAAAATATGGGGTTAGAAAACTGTGTGCCTCTTATACAGTGGTTGTAGTATTTTTTTACTTGCATTTCCCATTTATTCGCATTTGTTATCATTTTCTCAAACTTTGAGCCCCAAAATTAAGGTGCGTCTTATACAGGGAGGCTTTTTATACATGAGGAAATATGGTTCATTACAAACTTAACATTGATTTCCCCTTGCATGAGATTTAAAAAAACATTATTCATTCTTCTATGCAATTTAAGCACCAAAAAGAAAAAGACAGAAAAGCCACTGTTGTTTTTTCTTTTATTTATTTATTAATGTTACAGGCATGATAGAGGGGGATAAGACAGACAGATAGTCAGAATCATCAATCTGTTTCAGTATGTGCCTTGACAGAGAATAAAACCTATGAAATTAGCACATAGGTGTAATGGTTTAACTACTGAACTCTCTGGCGAGAGCAAGTTCTTGTCTTTTGGAGGAAAAATTTACTAGAGAAAACCAGAGGTAATTATAAAATAAAATGATAATTTAGTCTCCTCTGGCAAAAACACTAGAAGACTTTTCTTTGACTTAAAATTCAGTGCCATAAACACTATTTCTATTTCTTTAGCAGAAAATGACCCCTTTCCTATCATGCTCTTTCCCGTGTGCCATGGCAGCATTTTGGATTGAGAGACCTCCTCAACTTGGACATCAGAATTTATCTGAGAATTGGTCACAGTATACAAGCTAGGTTCTTTTGCTCACGGAATACCTCCCAGGGTTTTTGATTCATAACTTCTATATTTTCTTGGCTTTATACCTGAGAACACGCATTTCTGAATAACCAAGTCTCATGTCTCAGCTCTGCCTTCTGAAAAACTGATATACTAAACCTCGCCATAATAAAACAGAATTGACACCAAAGATATTACACTACCAAATACAGTGCTTGTTTCAATTATGATTAGTTTATTTATGTATACTTTTTTCTTCTGTCTACCCCAGAACAGTGTAGTATTCATAATGACAAAATGGAAGTCTATCTCATTCACTATAGGCATCCACTGTCAAGCAAAGTGCCTGGCACATAATAGAAATACAATAAGTGTTTCCTGAATGAATGAATAAATAGTCATTTGCATATGTACACAGATATCTTCAAATTACAGACACTGTGGACACAGAGAGATATGCTCATGTGCAATGCACATCTATGCACACAGATGTACACACACCCAGTGAACCTGAGTATATACACATAAAGAAATATAATAGGTACACAAAGAATATGGAAAGAAAATGTCCTAGTATAAACAGTAGATATATCTGTATGAAAATCTCTTGTTGCCATTTTTGAGATCATTTTTCTTGCACTTCTGCAATAAGAATACATTTTTTTATAATAGAAAAGCTGTTAAAATTCAGCATACCTGTCAAATCAAAGCACAACCTATTTTACAATACACGAAGTACTTTTATATAAAGGGAATTAAAAAGACAGAAGTTAAAAGAGTAGAATAGGAAGTCTTTGAGTGCAGGGACATGAGATCCTCGCACAGTGCCTGGTATATGATGGGCACTTTCAAAGGCTTTATGAAAGCATGACTGGAAACAAAGAAGAAAAAGGGGATGAACTGAGAGATTTTAAGAAAACAAACCACTAAGCATACATAAAATCTTTACAGAAATGGCAAATTGGAATCAATGTTTATAGACAATGTTGCCTGGCAAATTATTCCTTTGAAACTGTAATGAGGTTTGATTCCTAGGATGCAGACAAAGTGGCAGCAGAAAAGCACATGTAACAGAGACCATTATTTTATCTGCTATGGAGCAAGTTCCAGCCACATTCAGAGGATAGAAATGATACCAAATATATCTCTTGTTTTCACTACAGTTAAAGTTGAAAGTACTAGCATGCAGTAAACAGAAATGTCTTCTATTTGCAAGTTATAAAAGTTTCTTTTAGATAGCCTTGGATTCAACATTGAGAGATAACTAACAACAATCAACTGCTGTATTATGCAAGGTAAATTGCTCTGAGCTGTTATTTGCATGGTGAAAATGAGGTGGTAGTGGAGAAGCACACTTGGGAAACATTTAACACACATAATCCTGTATGTACTTACAAGAAAATTTCAACTACCTCTAACCTTAGAATTGATATAAATCATGTTTCTTGGTGTCATTACACTTAATATAGTAAACAGTAATAGAAATTAACTAAAAATCCCTTTTTAAGGTAAGAAAATTCACTCCTAAATAACCCCCTTCTGAAAATCACAGTTCAAGTTACAAAATCTTACAATTAAAGGAAATAAAAACTATATAAGAAAACCTATGAAAAATGCAGTGATGAATATATTTTAGGGCAAGAAAACCTTAAAATACACATCTGTCCACACATACTAAGAACAAGGATACTAAATAAAATTCAGAGAAAGTAAAATAAAAAAATGTTCACAGCTTGAGCAGGTGATGACTGTGTGGTAGGAGCATTTGACTGGAATGCAAAGGACCCAGGTTTGAGTTTCCAGAGGCGCCAGCTTGAGAGTCAGCTCATGTCATTTGGAAAAGCTCACCAGCTTGAGCCCAAGCTCGCTGGCTCGAGCAAGCGGTCACTTGATCAGCTGTAGCCCCTGTTCAAGGCACACATGAGACAGGAGTCAATGAACATGTAAGGTGTCACAATGGAAAATGATAACTGATCTGTGACCTGGCAAATAATAAAAAAATCTCTCCATTTCTGTCTGTCTGTCACCTTATATCCCTCTCTCTGACCCTCTCTTTGTCTCTGTTAAAAAAAGAAAAGAAAAAAGAACAGTTCACAGAGACATTTGGAGGGTGTACACCATATTTCCCCATGAGTAAGAGTCATCATTTTTAAAAATATGGGGTTAGAAAACTGCTTGCCTCTTATACAGTGGTTGTAGTATTTTTTTACTTGTGTTTCCCATTTATTCACATTTGTTATCATATTCTGACTTTGTGCCCCAAAATTAAGATGTGTCTTATACAGGGAGACTTCTTATACATGGGGAAATATGGTATTTTACAAACTTACCATTGATTTTCTCTTGGGTGAGATTGAAAAAAACATAATTCACACTTCTATGCATTTTAAGCAGCAAAAACAACAACAAAAAAGCCACTGTCATTTTATATTTTATTTATTTATTAATATTAGAGGCAGGATACAGGGGGAAAAAGACAGACAGATAGTCAGAGACATCAATCTGTTTCGGTATGTGCCGTGACCCAGGAGCAAACTGATGATATTAGTGCATAGGAGTGATGCTTTAACTACTGAGCTCTCTGGTGAGAGCAAGCCATTGTCTTTTGGGGAAAAATTTACTAGAGAAAACCAGAGGTAATTAAAAAATAAAATGATAATTTAGTCTTCTGTGGGGACAACACAAGAAGACTTTTCTTTGCTCTTGAAATTCAGGGGCATAAACACTATTTCTAGTTGTTTAGAAGAAAGTGACCTTTTTCCTATCTTGCACTTTCCCGTGTGCCATAGCAGCAGTCCAGACTGAGAGACTTTCTGATCTTGGACACCAGAATTTATCTGAGCATTGTTCACAACATACAAGCTGGTTCTTTTGCTCACAGAACATATCCCAGGGTGCTTAATTCATAACTTCTATATTTTCTTGGCTTTATACCTGAGAAAACACATTGCTGAATAACCAAGTCTCAGGTCTCAGCTCTGCCTTCTGAGAAACTGAAATACTGAACCTCACCATAATAAATTTAATTGACACCAAAGATATTGCACTACCAAATACAGTGCTTGTTTCCATTAGGATTATTTATTTATGTATACTTTTTTCTTCTGTCTACCCCAGGACAGTGTAGTATTCATACTGACAGAAAGTAAGTCTATCTCATTCACTATAGGGAAGCAGTGTTGAGCACAATGCCTGGCACATAATAGAAATACAATAAGTGTTTCCTGAATGAATGAAAAAATAGTCATTTGCATATGTACACAGATATCCACAAATGACAGACACTGTGGACACAGAGAGATATGCTCATGTGCAATGCACATCTATGCACACAGATGTACACACACCCAGTGAACCTCAGTATATACACAAAGAGAAATATAATAGGTATACGAAGAATAAGGAAAGAAAATGTCCTAATATGAACAGTAGATATATCTGTATGAAAATATCTTGTTTTCATTTTTGAGATCATTTTTCTTGCACTTCTGCAATAAAAATACATATTTTATAATAAAAAAAAGCTGTTAAAATTCAACATACCTGTCAAATTAAAGCACATCCTATTCTACAATACATGAAGTAGTTTTATATAAAAAATTAAAGTGACAGAAGATAAAAGAGTAGAATAGGATGACTTTGAGTGCAGGGACATGAATTTCCTGCACAGTGCCTTGTATATGAGGGGCACTTTCAAAGGCTTTATGAAAGCATGGTTAGAAACATAGAAGAAAAAGGGGATGAACTGAGAGATTTTAAGAAAACAATCGATGAAGGATACATAAAAACTTTACAGAAACGGCAATTTAGAATCAACGTTTATAGACAATGTTCCCTACCAAATTATTCCTTTGAACCAGAACTGAAGCTTGATTCCCAATATGGATACGAGGTGGCAACAGAGAAGGTCATGTAACAATGACCATTATTGAATGTGCTATGGAGCAAGTTCTACCCAAATTGAGAGGATTGAAATGATACCAATATATCTCTTGTTCTCACTACAGTTAATGTTGAAAGTAGTTACAAGCAGTAACCAGTAATGCCTTCTATTTGTAAGTTATAAAAGTTTCTTCTAGATAGCCTTGGATTCAACATTGATAGATATCTCACAACACCGAACTGATATGTTATTCAAGGTAAACTACTCTGAGCTGTTATTCACAAGGTGAAAATAAGGTGGCAGCAGAGAAACACACTTGGGAAACAGTTACCACAGATAATTCTGTATGTTCTTTCAAGCAAGTTTTAACTACCTCTAACCTTAGAATTGATATCAATTATGTTTCTTGGTGTAATTACACTTAATATAGTAAACATTAATAGAAATTAAATAAAAATCCCTTTTTTTTTAAGGTAAGGAAATTTACTCCTAAATAACCCCCTTCTCTAAATAAAGTTCAAGTTACAAAATACCTTAAAATTAATGGAAATAAAAACTACAAAAGGAATCCAATGGAAAAATACACTGATGCATATATTTTAGGGCAAGAAAACCTTAAAATACACAGTCTTTCCACACATACTAAGAACCAGGATACTAAATACAATCTAGAGAAAGTAAAAGAAAAAAATATTCCCAACTTGAGCAGGCAATGATGCAGTGGTTAGGGCATTACACTGCAATGCAAAGGACCCAAGGTTTAGATTCCAAGGGTGCCAGCATGAGCGTCGACCCATGTCCTTTGAGCAAAGCTCACCAGCTTGAACTCAAGGTCGCTGGCTTGATCAAGTGGTCACTCATTCAGCTTTAGCCCCCTTTTGAAGGCACATATGAGAAATAAGTCAATGAACATGTAAGGTGACACAAGGAAAAACTGATAATTGAACTGTGACCTGGCACTTAATAAAAAAATCTCTCAATTTCTGTCTGTCTGTCCCTATATATCAATCTCTCTGACTCTCTCCCTGTGTCTGTAAAAAAAAAAGGAAAAAGACCTGTTCACAGAGACATTTGGAGGGTGTATACCATATTTCCCCATGAGTAAGATTTATCATTTTTGAAAAATATGGGGTTAGAAAACTGTGTGCCTCTTATACAGCGGTTGTAGAATTTTTTACTTGCATTTTTCATTCATTCGCATTTGTTATCATTTTCTCGAACTTTGTGCCCCCAAATTCAGGTGTGTCTTACACAGGGAGGCTTCTTATACATGGGGATATAGGGTACGTTACAAACTTACCATTGATTTCCTCGAGGGGTGAGATTTAGAAAAACAAAATTCATTCTTCTATGCAATTTAAGCTGAAAAACAACAACAAAAAAGCCACTGTCATTTTTTCTTTTATTTATTTATTAATGTGAGAGGCAGGATAGAGGGTGAAAAAGACAGACCAATAGTCAGAAAATCAATCTGTTTCGGTATGTGCCTTGACACAGGAGCAAACCTATGTCATTAGCGTATAGGTGTGAAGTTTTAACTACTGAGCTCTCTGGTGAGAGCAAGTTTTTGTCTTTTGGGGGAAAATTGACTAGAGAATACCAGAGGTAATTAAAAAATAAAATAATAATTTAGTCTTCTGTGGCAACAACACAAGAAGACTTTTCTTTGCCGTTATAATTCAGGGGCATAAACACAATATCTGATTGTTTAGCAGAAAGTGACCCCTTTCATAACATACACTTTCCCTTGTGCTGTGGCAGCAGTCCAGACTGAGAGTCCTCTGAATTTTGGACATAAGAATTTATCTGAACATTTTTAACAAAATACAAGCTAGGTTCCTTTTTTTTTTTTTCATTTTTCTGAAGCTGGAAACAGGGAGAGATAGTCAGACAGACTCCTGCATGCACCTGACCAGAATTACCCAGCTCTCCAACCAGAGGTGACACTCTGCCCACCAGGGGGCGATGCTCTGCCCATTCTGGGCATTGCCATGTTGCAACCAGAGCCCCTCTAGCACCTGACGCAGAGGCCACAGAGGCATCCCCAGTGCCCATGTAATCATTGCTAAAATGGAGCCTTGGCTGATGGAAGAAGAAGAGAGAGACAGAGAGGAAAGCACAGCAGATGGGTGGAGAAACATATGGGTGCTTCTCCTGTGTGCCTTGGCTGGGAATCGAACCTGAGTCCTCCACACACTAGGACGATGTTCTAACGCTGAGCCAACTGGCCAGGGCCAAGCTAGGTTCTTTTGCTCACAGAACATCCCCCAGGGTCTTTGATTCATAACTTCTATATTTTTTCAGTTTTGTACCTGAGAACACGCATTGCTTAAAAACTGAGACTTATGTCTCAGCTCTACCTTCTGAGAAACTGATATACTGAAACTCCCAATAAGAAATCATAACTGACACCAAAGATATTGCCCTACCAATTACATTGCTTCTTTCAACTTACGATTCTTTTATTTATGTATATACATTTTTCTGTCTAGCCCAGGACAGTGTCACATTCATAAAGACAGAAAGTAAGTCTATCTCATTCACTATAGGCATCCCGTGTCAAGCAGAGTGGCTGGCACATAACAGAAATACAATAAGTGTTTCCTGAATGAATGAATAAATAGTCATTTGCATATGTACACAGATATCCACAAATGACAGACACTGTGGACACAGAGAGATATGCCCATGTGCAATGCATATCTAAGCACACAGATGTACACACACCCAGTTAACCTGAGTATATATACAAAGAAAAATATAATATGTACACAAAGAATACGGAAATAAAATGTCCTAATATAAACAGTAGATATATCTCTATGAAAATCTCCTGTTGTCATTTTTGAGATCATTTTTCTTGCACTTCTGCAATAAGAATACATTTTTTATAATAGAAAAGCTGTTAAAATTCAACATACCTGTCAAATCAAAGCACATCCAATTTTCCAATACATGAAGTATTTTTATATAAAAGGAATTAAAAAGACAAAAGTTAGAAGAGTAGAATAGGAAGTCTTCGACTGCAGGGACATGAATTCCCTGCACAGTGCCTGCTATATGATGGGCTCTTTCAAAGGCTTTATGAAAGCATGGCTGGAAACAAAGAAAAAAAAGGGGATGAACCGAGAGATTTTAAGAAAACAATCTACTAAGGATAACAAAAACTTTACAGAAACGGCAAATTGAAATTAATGTTTATAGGCAATGTTCCCTACCAAATTATTTCTTTGAACCTGAACTGAGGCTTGAATCCCAAGATGGACATGAGGTGGCTGCAGAGAAGCACATGTAACAGAGACCATTATTGAATGTGCTATGGAGCAAGTTCCAGCCAAATTCAGAGGATTGAAATTATACCAAGTATATCTCTTGTTTTCATTACAATTAATGTTGAAAGTAGTCGCAAGCAGTAACCAGAAATGCCTTCTATTTGCAAGTTATAAAAGTTTCTTCTAGATAGCCTTGGATTCAACATTGATGGATATTGCACTGCACCGAACTGATGTATTTTTCAAGGTAAACTGCTCTGAGCTGTTATTCACAAGGTGAAAACGAGGTGGCAGCAGAGTAGCACACTTGGGAAACAGTTACCACAGATAATTCTGTATGTTCTTTCAAGCAAGTTTTAACTACATTTAACATTAGAATTGATGTCAATCATGTTTCTTGGTGTAATTACACTTCATATAGTAAACAGTAATAGAAATTAACTAAAAATCCCTTTTTTTAAGTTAAGGAAATTCATTCCTAAAGGACTCCCTTCTCATAATAAAGTTCAAGTTACAAAATACCTTAAAATTAATGGAAATAAAAGCTACAAAAAAAAAACCAATGGAAAAATGCAGTGATGCATATATTTTAGGGCGAGAAATCCTTAAAATACACAGTCTTTCCACACATACTAAGAACCAGGATACTAAATAAAATCTAGAGAAAGTAAAAGAAAAAAATGTTCACAGCTTGAGCAGGCAATGGCGCAGTGGTTAGAGCATTACACTGGAATGCAAAGGACCAAAGGTTCAGGTCCCAAGGGCGCCAGCATGAGCGTGGGCTCATGTCGTTTGAGCAAAGCTCACAAGCTTGAGCCCAAGGTCGCTGGCTCGAGCAAGCGGTCACTCGATCAGGTTTAGCTCCCTGTTGAAGGCACTTATGAGCTGGAGTCAATGAACATGTAAGGTATCACAAGGAAAAACTGATGATAGAACTGTGACCTGGCACGTAACAAAAAATCTCTCAATTTAAGTCTGTCTGTCCCTATATATCAATCTCTCTGACTCTCTCCCTGTGTCTGTAAAAAAAGAAAAGGAAAAAGACCTGTTCACAGAGACATTTGGAGGGTGTATACCATATTTCCCCATGAGTAAGACTCATCATTTTTGAAAAATATGAGTTCCTCTTACACAGTGGTTATAGAATTTTTTACTAGCATTTCCCATTCATTCGCATTTGTTATCATTTTCTCAAACTTTGTGCCCCCAAATTAAGATGCATCTTATACAAGGAAGCTTCATATACATGGGGAAAGATGGTACGTTACAAACTTACCATTGATTTCGTCTTGGGGTGAGATTTAGAAAAACAGAATTCATTCTTCTATGCAATTTAAGCTGAAAAACAACAACAAAAAAGCCACTGTCATTTTTTTCTTTTATTTATTTATTAATGTGAGAGACAGGATAGAGGGTGAAAAAGACAGACTGATAGTCAGAAAATCAATCTGTTTCGGTATGTGCCTTGACACAGGAGCAAACCTATGTCATTAGCGTATAGGTGTGAAGTTTTAACTACTGAGCTCTCTGGTGAGAGCAAGTTTTTGTCTTTTGGGGGAAAAATTGACTAGAGAATACCAGAGGTAATTAAAAAATAAAATTATAATTTAGTCTTCTGTGGCAACAACACGAGAAGACATTTCTTTGCTCTTAAATTTCAGGGGCATAAACACTATTTCTAATTGTTTAGCAGAAAGTGACCCCTTTCCTAACATGCACTTTCTCTTGTGCCATGGCAGCAGTCCAGACTGAGAGACCTCCTAATCTTGGACATCAGAATTTATCTGAGCATTGTTCACAACATAAAAGCTAGGTTCCTTTTTTTTCATTTTTCTGAAGCTGGAAACAGAAAGAGACAGTTAGACAGACTCCAGCATGCACCCGACCGTAACTATCCGGCACGCCAACCAGGGGTGATGCTCTGCCCACCAGGGGGCGATGCTCTGCCCATCCTGGGTGTCACCATGTTGTGACCATAGCCACTCTAGCGCCTGAGGCGGAAGCCACAGAGCCATCCCCAGCGCCCTTGCCATCTTTGCTAAAATGGAGCCTAGGCTGATGGGAGGGGAAGAGAGAGACAGAGAGTAAAGTGCAGCGGAGGGGTGGAGAAGCAGATGGGTGCTTCTCCTGTGTGCCTTGGCTGGGAATAGAACCCTGGTCCTCCACATGCTAGGACGAGGCTCTATCACTGAGCCAAACATCCAGGGCCAAGCTAGGTTCTTTTGCTCACAGAACACCCCCAGTGTCTTTGATTCATAACTTCTATATATTTTCAGTTTTATACCTGAGAACACACATTGCTGAAAAACCCAGCCATATGTCTCAGCTCTGTCTTCTAAGAAACTGATATACTGAACCTTGCCATAATAAATCATAACTGACACCAAAGATATTGCACTACCAATTACAGTGCTTCTTTCAACTTATGATTCTTTTATTTATGTATATACATTTTTCTGTCTAACCAAGGTCAGTGTCGTATTCATAAAGACAGAAAGTAAGTCTATCTCATTCACTATAGGCTGCCAGTGTCAAGCACAGTGCCTGGCATATAATAGAAATACAATAAGTGTTTCCTGAATGAATGAATAAATATTCATTTGCATATGTACACAGATATCCACAAATGACAGACACTGTGGACCCAGAGAGATATGCTCATGTGCAATGCACATCTATGCACACAGATGTATACACACCCAGAGAACCTGAGTATATACACAAAGAGAAATATAACAAGAACACAAAGAATTCGGAAAGAAAATGTCCTAATATGAACAGTAGATATATCTGTATAAAAATCTGTTGTTGTTGTATTTGAGATCATTTTTCTTGCACTTCTGCAATAAGAATACATTTTTTATAATAGAAAAGCTGTTAAAATTCAACATACCTTTCAAATTAAAGCACATCCTATTTTACAATACACGAAGTACTTTTATATTAATGGAAATAAAATGACAGTATTTAAAAAAGTGGAATGGGAAGACATTGAGTGCAGGGACATGAGTTCCCTGCACAGTGCCTGGTATATGATGGGCACTTTCAAATGCTCTATGAAAGCATGGCTGGAAACAAAGAAGAAAAATGGGATGAACCGAGACATTTTAAGAAAACAATCCACTAAGGATACATAAAATTTTTACAGAAATGGCAAATTGAAATCAATATTTATAGACAATGTTCTCTACCAAACTATTCCTTTAAACCTGAACTGAGGCGTGGTTCCAAAAATGTACACAAGGTTTCAGTAAAGAAGCACATGTAACAGAAAGAATTATTTTATGTATTGTGGAGGAAGTTCCAGCCAAATTCAGAGAATTGAAATGATACCAAATATATCTCTTGTTTTCACTACAGTTATCATTTAAAGTAATAGCAAGCAGTAACCAGAAATTCCTTCTATTTGCAAGTTATAAAAGTTTCTTTTAGATAGCCTTGGTTTCAACATGGATAGATTACGCACATCACCCAACCTCTGTATTTTTCAAGGTAAACTGCTCTGAGCTGCTATTCACAAGGTGAAAACGAGGTGGCAGCAGAGAAGCACACTTGGGAAACATTTGTCACAGATAATCCTGTATGTTCTTTCAAGCACTTTTCAACTACCTCTTACCCTAGAATTGATATAGATCATGTTTCTTGGTGTCATTACACTTAATATAGTAAACAGTAATAGAAATTAACTGGCCTGATCTGTGGTGGCACAGTGGGTAAAGCGTCGACCTGGAAATGCTGAGGTCGCTGGTTCGAAATGCTGGGCTTGCCTGGTCAAGGCACATATGGAAGTTGATGCTTCCAGCTCTTCCCCCTTCTCTCTCTCTGTTTCTCTCTCTCCCTCTCTCTCTCTCCTCTCTAAAAAAAAATGAATAAATAAAAAAAATAAAAAAAAAAGAAATTAACTAAAAATCCCCTTTTTTTCAGGTAAGGAAATTCACTCCTAAATGACCCCCTTCTCAAAATCACAGTTCAAGTTTCAAAATATCTTACAATAAATGGAAATAAAAACTACATAAGGAAACCAATGAAAAAATGCAGTGATGAATATATTTTAGGGCAATAAAACCTTAAAATACACAGCTTTTCTTCCCATACTAAGAACCAGGATAGTAAATAAAATCCAGAGACAGTTAAAGAAAAAAATGTTCACAGCTTGAGCAGCCAATGCGCAGTGGTTAGAGCATTTGACTGGATTGCAAAGGACCCAGGTTTGAGATCCCCAGGGTGCCAGCTTGAGAGTCGATTCAGGTCGTTTGAGCAAAGCTCTTCAGCTCGAGCCCAAGGTGGCTGGCTTGAGCAAGCAGTCACTCAATTAGCTGTAGCCCCCTGTTCAAGGCACATATGAGACAGCAGTCAATGAACACCTAAGGTGTCACAACAAAAAACTGATGATTGATTTGTGACCTGGCTAATAATAAAAAAATTTCTCCATTTCTGTATGTCTGTCCCAATATATTCTTCTGTCTGACTCTCTCCCTGTCTCTGTAAAAGAAGAAAAAAAAGAACTGTTCACAGAGACAGTTGGAGGGTGTATACCAGTGTTTCCCTACCTTTTTTGTGCCATTCCCCACCTTAACCTTTCTAAAATTTTTATGGCCCCCTTTATGTAACATACATAATTTTTAACATTAAAAAGTTGATTTGTTCACTTAATAAACATAAATTATAGGTTTTAGGAAGAAATAATTATAAAATTGTTACCAAAACACAGTAAGTAAAATTTCAAAACATATAATGAAAAACAGAAACTTAAATTCCAAATAATTTTAATACACATTTTTCTATATTAATTTCTTTTGTTAATTTAGTGTGAACCTTGCACTTGATGCTTGCTGCACAGAGATTTCATATTAACTTCCAGTTTGGTTAGCTTTAGTCTCAAGTCTCCACGTTGTGTTATATCCAACCAATTTCTTTTTTTTACCAGTAAATCATTTAAAGCACTAAATCCACATTCAGCTAAAAATAAAGATGGAAATGGTAGCAAAAGTTTTCTTCCACATTTGGTTGAATTTGGGTATTTGATTTATGTTTTCTCACAAAGCCATGCCATCGCTCCTTTGATATGAAGTAAAGCTTTAACTGACTCATCATTTTGCAATTCTGCAAGTTCTTCTTGATACTGCATATTTGATATATCAGACAAATCCACTAACATTGGCTGCATCATCCATGTTGGGAAATCAATTTGTTTTATATCAGAAAATCTTTATTTTAAATCAGCCGATAGAATATTCAAATGATTGACAATAACAAGTAAAGCGGTATCAGTTACTTCACATTTTTGGAGCCGATGAAATTGTTTGAAGTTTTTGTTGTTAATATGTTCCTGACATAACTCAATATTGGTAATAAAACCAAATATCTTTGCTTTTACATCGACAAGAGATTTATTTGTTCCTTGAAGTTGATTATTTAATATATTTAGTTTTTCAAAGATATCTTCTAAATAACTCACAAATGCTTTACCATCTATTGTTAACAGATACTTCATTTCAGGTTTGTCACTTAAAAAATCACTAAGAGTATCAAACAGTTCCATAAATCTTTTCAAACAGTTTCCTTTAGATAGCCATCTTACTTCAGGATGAAATAAAAGTCTCACATGGTCTTCATTTTGTTCTTCACAAAATAGCTTGAAAAGACGCTCACATTTGGCACTAGCTTTAATAGCATTAACATACTTTATTACTGTATGTAATACTTCATTCAGAACAGGCGAGATGTTTTAAGCTACCAAGTTTTCCCTATGAATAATACAATGCACAAGAATAATTTCTGGATTTGCATCTTTCATCAATTTTAAGCAGCCATTTTTCTTGCCCATCATATTGAGAGCACCATCTGCAGCACAAGGTGTTATATTTTTCATTGGTATATCATTGACATCTAAGTAGTTTTTTTAGCTTATTATATATATATCTTTGGAGGTAGTGGTGCTTTCTAATCTTTTACAGAACAACATTTCTTCAGCAAAATGTCCTTTATCAATATATCTTACATAAGTTATCAATACTGCCTCACTGTCTCTCAAAGTTGATTCATTCACTTGCAAGGAGCATTTTCTTATTTTCAGCTTTTCAATAAGTTGTTTTTCAATATCCTCACTCATTTCATCTATTCTTCTATTAACAGAATTGTTACTGAGTGCCATAGCTTTTACATTTTTGTCATCTTTTTTAAGAATTGTTTTAAGAAATGCTGAGGCCCTGGCCAGTTGGCTCAGCGGTAGAGCGTCAACCTTGTGTGCAGGGGACCTGCATTCGATTCCTGGCCAGGGCACATAGGAGAAGTGTGCATTTGCTTGTCCACCCCCCCTCATTCCTCTCTGTCTCTCTCTTCCCCTCCCACAGCCAAGGCTCCATTGGAGTAGAGATGTCCCAGGTGCTGGGGATGGCTGCTTGGCCTCTGCCCCAGGCACTAGAGTGGCTCTGGTCATGGCAGAGCGATGCCCCGGAGGGCAGAGCATTGCACCCTGGTGGGAAGAGCAATGCCCCTGGTGGGTGTGCCGGGTGGATCCCAGTCGGGTGCATGCGGGAGTTGTCTGACTGTCTCTCCCCATTTCTAGCTTCAGAAAAATACAAAAAAAAAAAAGAAATGCTGATATTGATGGTTTTATTAAATTCTCTCCTGTAGTGTGATTTTCTCCAGATTTAGCGATGAATAAAGAAATTTGATAACTAGCCTCAAGAACACAATTATTAGTTGAAGTAGGAGCAGTAAATAGAGACTTTAATGTTGTTCTTTTTTTAAATTTTTTCTTTAAAATTTTAAAGTAACTCAAATCTGAATTAATATGAGCACTATGTTTTGCCTTCAAATGTGCCTCAAGATGACCTCATTTCATTGATTTGTTGGTCAAGCATTGCTGGCAAAAAAGACAAAAAGGAATCCACTCATTGTGAACAGTCTGTATGAACCCGAATTTTAAATATTCCTCCAAATATTGACGAGTTTTTTTCTAGCTTGCACCACTCATTTTACTATGGGCTATAATAAAAATAAGATCAATTAAAAACTAATATTAAAATATGTGTTAAAATATATTCAATGTGATATAGAGTAAACGTATAATAAAAATTCATATTTATTTAAATGTATATAACACATTTACTACACTACCACCAAAAGGTATCTATATTTTTTCCACTTGACAAAATTTTCTGGAAAGTTATGCTTCTAAAATTAAAATTGTCATACATGCACTATTATAGCCCCAATAATATTTATAAAATATTATTAGTTTCTAGCCCCGATGCAAGAAGTACTTAATAAAGAATTTAATATTGGATGACGTCAGAGTAATGGTGGGGTAGGAAGCGATACCGATAAATCTCCCCCAAAACTCAACAAGATCTTCAACCAGAAACAGAAAAACCTATACTTGGAGCTTCCAGAATGCTTCGCAATACACCCAAAGGTATGATTGAGTGAAAAATTGGCTAAATATATAACCAAACCACGAAGGAAATAGGGAGTAAGAAATGCTCTGCCTTCCTCACTAACCTAAACAGGGCGGCTTTCTCTGGTAACTGTGAATATAGAAACTGAGGCAGGCAAAGGGGGTGAATAGATCCAGGCTGTGACACAAATGGCCGAACCAGGCTGTGGCACAAAGATCCAAGCCGAGGAAAATCTGATCCTGTGGCAACCCGGGCAATACAAGCTAACAGTTGCGCCAAACCTGAACAAAGAAAGACAAGTGGAGCGGCCATTTTACCCGGCCTCCTGGTCGGTGTGCAGTTAGTGGGCGAGAAATTCTTCCTAGGCCCTGAGAGTGGGTGCCCGTGTTGCCCCAAAAAGAGGCAGGGTCAGAGGACTTTCTGTGGGCAGAGGGCAAAGTTTCTGGGCAGCCCCAGTGCCCTGGAAAAGCCACGCACGGGAGTGAGTGAGAACTAATTCCAATGGTGGAGATTTTCCGTGCTGGAGGGTGTTTCACTCAGAGGGAAACGCAGCCGGCCTCATATCCTGGTTTGCGCACACAGATTAGAAGTGAGCGATTCCTCCGAGTGCCTCAGCAGTGCGTACCCATGTTATCACACAGAGGGACAGAGTCAGGGGCCTTTGTGTGGGCCAAAGCGGAATCTCAGGCCGCCCCAGCGCCTTGCAAAAGCCTCGCATGGGGACAGAGCGAGACTCAATTCCAACGCTGCAACTTTTCCATGCGGTTGGGGGTTTCACTCAGAGCGTGAGACTGCTGGCCGGATATCCTGGTCACAGAAGTGAGTGAGAGTTTCCTACAAGCGCCCTGAAAGTGGGCGCCTGCTTGTGTTACCGGAAAGAGTGGCAGAGCCAGAGGTCTTTGAGTGGGCGGAAAGCCCACCTGATTATGCGAGCAGCTCTGACTGACTGAGCTTTACCTAGAACCCTGTGCTGAGTGGAAATAGAATGGGGAGTTGCCAGCTCTTTGAGCCTCTTACTATCCAGGCAGAGGCAGCAGCAACCCCATAGCTGGATTATCAGGCTACTAATTGAGGAAGGAAAGACTAGGAGAAAGGCTCCAGGAACACGGACTCTCTCACTGTCAGAGACTATAAGTGCTAATGAGCTTCGACTGCCAACGAGACTAAAGCACAATACATGACATTGCCATAGAGACTTATCAACTGCAAACCTCTACGTGAGCGTGCCAAAGGGGCAGAACCCGGAGTACAGAGTCACCAACCAGTAAGAGAAAGAGAAAAGAAAAAGCAAGAAGATAACCTCTCAAAATCAAGAATAATCTGCAGACTTTATAACCTATCTCATTTTATTATATTTGTTTGTTTGTTTCTCTTATCTTCATTCTTGATACTTTTTTTCCTCCTCCAATTTGGCTGATTAACTCTCTACCGGTCTTACTCTCTCCTCTCCTTGAACTACACTACCCATAAGTGTTACATCTCCCATTATATTTTCTCTTCTCTTCCTTTCTCTATATGAGGGTTGCACTCCAAAACCCTTAACTATCTCTCTCTCCTTTCTTTATTCTTCTTTTAGTGGTTCCCTCTTCTTTTCTCTCTCTCTCTTTCTTTTCTCCCTCTATATTAGTTTATTCCTTTCTCCTTTACATCTCCTCTCATTCAAACCTCAATAACAAACAAATTATCTTATCTGGGAGTCAAACTTATGTTTGTGGCATTTTGGGGGTTTTTTACTTCACCTTTTTAACTCACTAGCAGTGCTCCCATCCCTGGCTCTGCATATTATCTAGTTCTTTTCCACTAAATACAATAGTAATTTTTTAATTTGTCCCCCCATTTTTTCCGTTTTCCTATTATTCCTCTCATCATAACTCTTAGACAACCAACACCTAAAAGCAAATCATTTTATTCTTGACCAAAATTTTTTCCTTATTTGCTTTTTGTGGGTCCATACGCTCTTTTTTTTCTCTTTTTTTTTTTTTTTTTTTTGCCCCTTTATTACTTTTTCCCAATTCAGGCCCTCCATCACAGGCATTGTTTGTTATAATTCACAGTCCACCAAAATATTTTCTCAAGAAAGAGGGGAGAGGAGAGGAGAGGAAAAAAAAGAAGGGGAATAAATTCCTTTTTTTAAAATTTTTTATTTTATTTTATTTTTCTTTATTTAATTATTATTTTTTTAAAAAAAACAACTCTTCGATTTTTTATTTTTTATTATTTTTTTAACTTTTTATTCTTTATTAAATCTCATTAATACTATCAACAAAACCACCCTCAGATGCCATTAAGGAAGAGAAAATCAAATATCATGGATACAAAAGAAAGAGAGGTAACACAGCTAGATGAGGAAAAATTTATGGAGAAAAAATTTAATATATTGGAAACCTTGGAGCTAAATGACAGAGAATTCAAGATAGAAATCCTAAAAATCCTCCGAGATATACAAGAAAACACAGAAAGGCAATTTAGGGAGCTCAGAAAACAACTCAATGAACACAAAGAATATATGTCCAAGGAAATTGAAACTATAAAAACAAATCAAACAGAGATGAAAAACTCAATTCACGAGCTGAAAAACGAAGAAACAAGCTTAGCTAATAGAACAGGTCAGATAGAAGAGAGGATTAGTGAAATAGAAGAGAAGCAACTTGAGGCACAACAGAGAGAAGAAAGAGACTCAAAAATTAAAAAAAATGAGATAGCCCTACAAGAATTATCTGACTCTATCAAAAAGAATAACATAAGAATAATAGGTATATCAGAGGGAGAAGAGAGAGAAAATGGAATGGAGAACATACTCAAACAAATAATAGATGAGAACTTCCTAAGCCTGTGGAAAGAACTAAAGCCTCAAGTTCAAGAAGCAAACAGAACTCCGAGTTTTCTTAACCCCAACAAACCTACTCCAAGGCATATCATAATGAAATTGACACAAAACAACAGCAAAGAAAAAAATCTCAAGTCAGCCAGGGAAAAGAAGAATACAACATATAAAGGAAGGCCCATTAGATTATCATCAGATTTCTCAGCAGAAACTCTACAAGCCAGAAGAGAGTGGACCCCAATATTTAAATTCCTGAAAGAGAGAAACTTTCAGCCATGAATACTATACCCATCGAAGCTATCCTTCAAATATGAAGGAGAAATAAAAACATTCACAGATACAGAAAAGATGAGGGAATTTATCATCAGAAAACCCCCACTCCAGGAATTACTAAAGGGGTTCTCCAATCAGATACACAGAAAAAAAAAACAGAGCCACAAGTAAAAGCTCCAAGAAGAACACAATAAAACCAAATTTAAACTGTGACAACAACAGAAAGAAAGAGGGGGAGAAGATGGAGATTAACAGTAGCAAAGGACGATGGAGTGCAAAAGTACTCACAAAATAGTTTGCTACAATGAACAGGGTAGGGACCCTTTTCATTACTCAAAGGTAACCACCATTGAAAAAACCACCACAGAAGTACATGAGATAAAAAAGATAACAATAGAGGAAAGATGTATGGAATACAACCAAATAAAAACAAAAGATAGAAAAACGAAAGAGAAGGATCAAACAAGACACAAAACTAACAGAAAGCAAGATATAAAATGGCAATAGGGAACTCACAAGTATCAATAATTACACTAAATGTAAATGGATTAAACTCACCAAAAAAAAGGCACAGAGTAGCAGAATGGATTAAAAAAGAAAATCCAACTGTATGCTGCCTACAGGAAACTCATCTAAGTAACAAGGATAAAAACAAATTCAAAGTGAAAGGCTGGAAAACAATATTCCAAGCAAATAACATCCAAAAAAAAGCAGGTGTAGCAATACTCATATCGGATAATGCTGACTACAAGACAGGAAAAGTACTCAGAGACAAAAATGGCCATTTCATAATGGCTAAGGGGACACTGAATCAAGAAGACATAACAATTCTTAATATATATGCACCAAACCAAGGATCACCAAAATATATAAGACAGCTACTTATTGATCTTAAAACAAAAACTGACAAAAATACAATCATACTTGGAGACCTCAATACACCGCTGATGGCTCTAGATCGGTCATCCAAACAGAGAATCAACAAAGACATAGTGGCCTTAAACAAAACACTAGAGCACCTGGACATGATAGACATCTACAGGACACTTCATCCCAAAGTGACTGAGTATACATTTTTCTCCAGTGTACATGGATCATTCTCAAGAATTGACCATATGTTGGGCCACAAAAACAACATCAGCAAATTCAGAAAAATTGAAGTTTTACCAAGCATATTTTCTGATCATAAAGCCTTGAAACTAGAATTCAACTACAAAAAAGAGGAAAAAAATCCCACAAAAATGTGGAAACTAAACAACATACTTTTAAAAAATGAATGGGTCAAAAAAGAAATAAGCGCAGAGATCAAAAGATATATACAGACTAATGAAAATGACAATAGGACATATCAGAATCTATGGGATGCAGCAAAAGCAGTGATAAGAGGGAAGTTCATATCACTTCAGGCATATATGAACAAACAAGAGAGAGCCCAAGTGAACCACTTAACTTCCCACCTTAAAGAACTAGAAAAAGAAGAACAAAGACAACCCAAAACCAGCTGTAGAAAGGAGATAATAAAAATCAGAGCAGAAATAAATGAATTAGAGAACAGAAAAACCATAAAAATAATTAATAGAACAAAGAGCTGGTTCTTTGAAAAGATTAACAAAATTGACAAACCCTTGGCAAGACTTACCAAGGAAAAAAGAGAAAGAACTCATATAAACAAAATCCAAAATGAAAGAGGAGAAATCACCATGGACACCGTAGATATACAAAGAATTATTGTAGAATACTATGAAAAACTTTATGCCACTAAATTCAACAACCTAGAAGAAATGGATAAATTCCTAGAAAAATACAACCTTCCTAGACTGAGTCAAGTAGAAGCAGAAAGCCTAGACAGACCTATCAGTAGAGAAGAAATAGAAAAAACCATTAAAAACCTCCCCAAAAATAAAAGTCCAGGCCCTGACGGCTATATCAGCGAATTTTATCAAACCTTCAAAGAAGACTTGGTTCCTATTCTACTCAAAGTCTTCCAAAAAATTGAAGAAGAAGCAATACTTCCAAACACATTTTATGAGGCCAACATAACCCTCATACCAAAACCAGGCAAAAATGGCACAAAAAAAGAAAACTACAGACCAATATCTCTAATGAATACAGATGCTAAAATACTAAACAAAATACTAGCAAATCGAATACAACATATCAAAAAAATAATACATCATGATCAAGTGGGATTCATCCCAGAATCTCAAGGATGGTTCAACATACATAAAACGGTTAATGTAATACAACATATCAACAAAAGAAAGAACGAAAACCACATGATCTTATCAATAGATGCAGAAAAGGCTTTCGATAAAATACAACACAATTTTATGTTTAAGACTCTCAACAAAATGGATATACAAGGAAAATATCTCAACATGATAAAGGCCATATATGATAAACCATCAGCTAACATCATATTAAATGGCACTAAATTGAAGGCTTTTCCCCTTAAATCAGAAACAAGACAGGGTTGTCCACTGTCTCCACTCTTATTTAATGTGGTACTAGAGGTTCTAGTCAGAGCAATCAGACAAGACAAAGAAATAAAAGGCATCCATATCGGAAAAGAAGTAGTAAAGGTATCACTTTTTGCAGATGATATGATCCTATACATCGAAACCCCCAAAGAATCCACAAAAAGACTATTAGAAACAATAAGCCAATACAGTAAGGTCGCAGGATACAAAATTAACATACAGAAGTCAATAGCCTTTCTATATGCCAACATGAAACACCTGAGAAGGAACTCAAAAGAATAATCCCCATTCACGATTGCAACAAAAAAAATAAAATACTTAGGAATAAACATAACAAAGAATGTAAAGGACTTATATAATGAAAACTATAAACCATTGTTAAGGGAAAATGAAAAAGATATAATGAGATGGATGAATATACCTTGTTCTTGGCTAGGAAGAATAAATATAATCAAGATGGCTATCTTACCCAAAGCAATATACAAATTTAATGCAATTCCCATCAAACTTCCAATGACATTTTTTAAAGAAATACAGCAAAAAATCATCAGATTTATATGGAACTATAAAAAACCCTGAATAGCCAAAGCAATCCTAAAGAAAAAGAATGAAGCTGGGGGCATTACAATACCTGACTTCAAACTCTATTATAGGGCCACGACAATCAAAACAGCATGGTCTTGTCAGAAAAATAGACACTCAGACCAATGGAACAGAATAGAAAGTCCAGAAATTAAACCACATATATATAGTCAAATAATTTTTGATAAAGGGGCCAACAACACACAATGGAGAAAAGAAAGCCTCTTCAATAAATGGTGCTGGGAAAACTGGAAAGCCACATGCAAAAGAATGAAACTGGACTACAGTTTGTCCCCCTGTACTAAAATTAACTCAAAATGGATCAAACATCTAAACATAAGACCTGAAACAATTAAGTACATAGAAGAAGACATAGGTACTCAACTCATGGACCTGGGTTTTAAAGAGCATTTTATGAATTTGACTCCAATGGCAAGAGAAGTAAAGGCAAAAATTAATGAATGGGACTACATCAGACTAAGAAGTTTTTGCTCAGCAAGAGAAACTGATAACAAAATAAACAGAAAGCCAACTAAATGGGAAATGATATTTTCAAACAACAGCTCAGATAAGGGCCTAATATCCAAAATATACAAAGAACTCATAAAACTCAACAACAAACAAACAAACAATCCAATAAAAAAATGGGAAGAGGATATGAATAGACACTTCTCCCAGGAAGAAATACAAATGGCCAACAGATATATGAAAAGATGCTCATCTTCTTTAGCTATTAGAGAAATGCAAATCAAAACAGCAATGAGATACCACCTCACACCTGTTCAATTAGCTGTTATTAGCAAGTCAGGTAATAGCTAATGTTGGAGAGACTGTGGAGAAAAAGGAACCCTCATACACTGTTGTTGGGAATGTAAAGTAGTACAACCATTATGGAAGAAAGTATGGTGGTTTCTCAAAAAACTGAAAATAGAACTACCTTATGACCCAGCAATCCCTCTACTGGGTATATATCCCCAAAACTCAGAAACATTGATACGTAAAGACACATGCAGCCCCATGTTCATTGCAGCATTGTTCACAGTGGCCAGGACATGGATACAACCAAAATGCCCATCAATAGATGACTGGATAAAGAAGATGTGGCACATATACACTATGGAATACTACTCAGCCATAAGAAATGATGACATTGGAACATTTACAGCAAAATGGTTGGATCTTGATAACATAATATGAAGCGAAATAAGTAAATCAGAAAAAAACAGGAACTGTATTATTCCATACGTAGGTGGGACATAATAGTGAATCTAAGAGACATTGATAAGATTGTGGTGGTTATGGGGGGGAGGGGGGAATGGGAGAGGGAAAAGGGGTGGGGAGGGGCACAAAGAAAACAAGATAGAAGGTGACAGAGGACAATTTGACTTTGGGTGGTGGGTATGCAACATAATTGAACGACAAGATAACCTGGACTTGTTATCTTTGAATATATGTATCCTGATTTATTGATGTCACACCATTAAAAATATAAAATTATTAAAAAAAATTTAATATTGATAAAAATAAAATCAAATACTTTCCAATTATATCTGTACAATATATACATGTATATTTATTAAATCAGCAAGCGTTTACAACAGTTTTGACTGACACTTATTTCAAATTAACACCAACTGAAAGATGTGAAACAATACAGAAGTTGAGATGGGCTAATTCGGTGAGAATAACTGCGTTGTTTAGCGAGCTTTTAAAATGTCTCGGAATTCCCGCTGTGGACGTCACGCTCCGCGGTGAACCCAGGACGAAGTTTACTTGACTATGCCAATCACCCAGTTGATATTTTAGACTCGTCAAATGAAATTATACTTAATAATTATTTACAACAATTATTTAAGAATTGCATTTTTTGTTAAATTTGGCACCGATATCTAGCATTGCATTTAAATGGCCCAGGACAAAAAAGTTAAAGTCGTGTTGAGTCCATTTTCAAATAACCCCCTTAACTATCGAATTGCCCCCCTGTGGGGTGTGGGCCCCACGTAGTGAGACACAGGTGTATACCATATTTCCCCATGAGGAAGACTCATCATTTTTGAAAAATATGGGGTTAGAATACTGTGTGCCTCTTATACAGTGGTTGTAGTATTTTTTACTTGCATTTCCCATTTATTTGCATTTGTTATCATTTTCTCAAACTTTGAGCCCCCAAATTATACACGGAGGCTTCTTATACATGGGGAAATATGGTATTTTACAAACTTACCTTTGATTTCCTCTTGGAATGAGATTTTGAAAAACATAATTTATTCCTCTATGAAATTTAAGCTGCAAAATCAACAACCAAAAAGCCATTTTCACTTTTTGTTTTATTTATTTATTAATGTTAGAGGCAGGATAGAGGTTGAAAAAACAGACAGATAGTCAGAAACATCAAAATGTTTTTGTATGTGCCTTGACAGAGGAGAAAACCTATGACATTAGTGTATAGGTGTGACTCTTTAAATACTGAGCTCTCTGGTGTGAACAAGCCATTGTCTTTTGGGGAAAAATTTGACTAGAGAAAATCAGAGGTAATTAAAATATAAAATAATAATTTAGTCTTCTGTGGCAACAACAGAAGAAGACTTTTCTTTGCTTTTATAATTCAGGGCCATATACACGATATGTAATTGTTTAGCAGAAAGTGACACTTTTCCTAACAAGCACTTTCCCTTGTGCTGTGACAGAAGTCCAGACTGAGAGAACTCCTAGGCTTGGACATCAGAATTTATCTTTGAATTGGTCACAACATACAAGCTAGGTACATTTGCTCACAGAACACCTCCCATAATCTTTGATTCATAACTTCAATATTCTCAGTTTTATACCTGAGAACACGCATTGCTGAAAAACCGAGTCTTATGTCTCAGCTCTGCCTTCTGAGAAACTAATATACTGAAGATCACCATAATAAATCATTACTGACACCAAAGATATTGCACTACAAATACAGTGCTCGTTTCAACTTATGATTATTTTATTTATGTATATTTTTTCTTCTGTCTACCCCAGGACAGTGTTGTATACATAAAGACAGAAAGTAAGTCTATCTCATTCACTATAGGCATCCAGTGTCAAGCAAAGTGCCTGGCACATAATAGAAATACAATAAGTGTTTCCTGAATGAATGAATAAATAGTCATTTGCATACATACACAGATATCCACAAATAACAGACACTGTGGACCCAGAGAGATATGCTCATGTGCAATGCACATCTATGCACACAGATGTACACACACCCAATGAACCTGAGTATATACACAAAAATAAATATAACAGGAACACAAAAATAAAGAAAGAAAATGTTCTGATATGAACAGTAGATATATCTGTAGGAAAATATGTTGTTGTTTTTGAAATCATTTTTCTTGCACTTCTGCAATAAGAATACATTTTTTATAATAGAGAAGCTGTTAAAATTCAACATACCCGTCAAATCCATGCACATCCTATTTTCCGATACAAGAAGTAGTTTTATATAAAAGGAAATATAATGACAGAATTTAAATTTTTTTTTTTACAGAGACAGAGAGTCAGAGAGAGGGATAGACAGGGACAGACAGACAGGAACAGAGAGATGAGAAGCATCAATCATTAGTTTTTCATTGCATGTTGTGACACCTTAGTTGTTCATTGATTGCTTTCTCATATGTACCTTGACCATGGGGCTACAGCTGACCAAGTAACCCCTTGCTCGAGCCAGTGACCTTGGGTCCAAGCTACTGAGCTTTGCTCAAGCTGGCGACCTCGGGGTCTCGAACTTGAGTCCTCTGCATCCCAGTCCGATGCTCTATCCACTGCACCACTGCCTGGTCAGGCTAATGACAGAATTTAAAGGAGTAGAATGGAAAGTCATTGAGTGCAGGTACGTGAGTTCCCTGCACAGTGCTTGGTATATGATGGGCACTCTCAAAGGCTTTATAGAAGCATGGCTGAAAAGAAAAAAAAGAGTATTAACCAAGAGATTTTAAGAATACAAACCACTAAGTATACACAAAATCTTTACAGAAACGGCAAATTGGAAACAACGTTTATAGAAAATGTTCTCTATCAAACTATTCCTTTGAACCTGTACTGATGCATGATTCCGAAAATGCACACGAGGTGGCAGAAGAGAAGCACTTATAACAGAGACCATTATTGTATGTGCTATGGATCAAGTTCCAGCAAAATACAGGAGACTGAAATGATACCAAGTATATCTCTTCTTCTCATTATACTTAACATTGAAAGTAGTAGCAAGCAGTAACCAGAAATTCCTTCTATTTGCAAGTTATAAAAGTTTCTTTTAGATAGCTTTGGATTCAACATTGATAGATAACACACAACACCCAACTGCTGTATTTTTCAAGGTAAACTGCTCTGAGCTGTTATTTACAAGGTGAAAATGAGGTGGCAGCAGAGAAGCACACTTGGGAAACATTGACCACTGATAATCCTGTATGTTCTTTCAAGCAAATTTCAACTACCTCAAACCTTAAAATTGATATAATCATGTTTCTTGGTGTCCCTACACTTAATATAGTAAATAGTAATAGAAATTAACTAAAAATCCCTTTTATTTAAGGTAAAAAAATTTCACTCCTAAATGATCCTCTACTCAAAATCACATTTCAAGTTACAAAATAATTGGTTGGGGAATAACTTCATAGCGTTTTATCCAATTTTTATTTAAAAGAAACAATAATTATATCAATAAGTTAATCAATAATTTATTCACCATTGCTGTTTACAACCTCTTCCACCTCTCGACCAATTTGTTGATGCCGTTCCTCCAAAAATCACCTGGCCTGGTGTCAAAGAATTTGTTGAGCCAGTTTTTAAGGACCTCTTTGTTATCGAAGGTAACGTTCTTCATATGGTTTGACAGAGAGCGGAAAAGATGGTAATCGGTCAATGCAAGGTCTGGAAAATAGGGAGGATGCTGAAGGACCTCCCATTATCGCTCTTGGAGTGCAGCTTTGATGACTTGTGCAACATGGGGCCTGTCCTTGTCGTGAAGGAATATGGGTTGATCATGTCAATCAGATCTTTTCAGTCGAATAGCCTCATTCACTTGGTGTAGCTGGGTAATGTAGAGCTTCTTGTTGAACGTGGCATTCTTTTCAAGCATTTCCCAGTCCACCATGCCCTCCCACTCCCACCAAACACATATCATGATCTTCTTTGTATGAAAGTCGGGCTTTTCTCTTGGCTTTGACATACCTATTGGAGCCACCCACTCCTTTCTTTGCTTCATATTGATGTATAGGCACCATTTCTCCTCTACCATGATGATTCAGTACAAAAAGCGCTGTTTATGACCACGTGTTGCTCGATGGTGTGTGAGATGCTGAGAAGCAATTTGAAGGTGACTTTCTTTGTTTTTTTGTTGAGCTCGTGAGGCACATAGGCTCCCAATTTTTTGGTAAATTCCATTGAATGAAGGTGATTGAGAATCGTTTTATGATTGCAGTTCATTTTGTCTGCCAATTCATGACTGGTTTGGCGATCGTTTTTCAAATGTGATTTGAGACATTCTTCATCGAATTCAGAAAACCTTCCGCTGTGGGACCTGTCATCGACATCAAAGTTGCCATTTTTGAACTTTGCAAACCATTTCCGTGCTATAGACTTGCCTACGACAACTTCTGTATACACGTTGGGAATGTCCTGGGCTTCTTCAGCAGCTTTTTGACCTCAATGAAAAGCAAAGAAGAGCAGGTGTCGAAAATGTTGATTTTTGCCTCCTGGGTATTCCAATTCTAATCCTCCAAACTAATAAAAAGTTAAATAACTCAAAAATACAATTAACATAGTTTTGTAGAGCAGAAAGTGTTTTATCAATGAAATACTTACCATTTGCCAAACAGACAACAAATTCTTGTAAAATAAAAGAAAATATAAATATGCTACAAAATTATTCCACAACCCAAATAGCTTACAAGTAATGGAAATAAAAACTACATAAGAAAACCTATGAAAAAATGCAGTGATGAATATATTTTAGGGCAAGAAAACTTTAAATACATAGCCTTTCCACTTACAGTAAGAACCAGGATACTAAATAAAATTCAGAGAAAATAAAAGAAAAAAGGTTCACAGCTTGAGCATGCGATTTCGCAGTGGCTAGAACATTTGACTGGAATGCAAAGGACCAAGGTTTGAGATCCCAAGGGTGCCAGCTTGAGTGATGGCTCATGTCGTTGGAGCAAAGCTTACCAGCTTGAGCCCAAGGTCGCTGGATCGAGCAAGCAGTCACTCGAGCAGCGGTAGCCCAAAGTTCAAGGCACATATGAGACAGCAGTCAATGAACACGTAAGGTGTCACAACAAAAAACTGATGATTGATCTTTGACCTGGCAAATAATAAAAAAATCTCTCCATTTCTGTCTGTCTGTCCCTATATATACCTTTCTTTCTCTCTCTCCCTGTCTCTGTAGAAAAAGGAAAAAAAAGAACAGTTCACATAGACATTTGGAGGGTGTATACCATATTTCCCCATGAGTAAGACTCATCATTTTTGAAAAATATGGGTTTAGAAAACTGCATGCCTCTTATACAGTGGTTGAAGTATTTTTTTGCTTGCAATTCCCGTTTATGCACATTTCGTCTCATTTTCTCAAAATTTGTGCCACAAATTTAAGGTGCGTCTTATACAGGGAGGCTACTTATAATTGGGGAAATATGGTACTTTACAAACTTATCATTGATTTTATCTTAAGGTGAGATTGAGAAAAACATAATTCATTCTTCTATGCAATTTAAACTGCAAAAGCGACAACACAAAAGCTCGGTTTTTTTCTATTTATTTATTGATGTTAGAGGTAGGATAGAGAAGTAGAAAGACAGACAGATAGTCAGAAACATCAATCTGTTTTGGTATGTGCCTTGACCCAGGAGCAAAGCCATGACATTAGCATGTAGGTGTGAATCTTTAACTACTGAGCTCTCTGGTGAGAGCAAGCCATTTTCTTTTGTGGAAAATTTGCCTAGAGAAAAACAGAGGAAATTAAAGAATAAAATAATAATTTAGTCTTCTGTGGCGAAAACACCAGAAGACTTTTCTTTGCTCTTAAAATTCAGGGACATAAGCACTATTTCTAATTGTTAAGCAGAACGTGACCCTTTTCCTAACATGCACTTTCTCTTGTGCCATGGAGCAGTCCAGATTGAGAGAACTCCTAAGCTTGTACATCAGAATATATCTGAGCATAGGTCGTAAAATACGGGGTAGGTTCTTTGGCTCGCAGAACACCTCAAAGCGTCTTTGATTCATAACTTCTCTATATTCTCAGTTTTATACCTGAGAGCACACACTGCTGAAAAACCGAGTCTTATGACTCAGCTCTGCTTTCTGAGAAACTGATATACTGAAACTTGCCATAAAATCATCACTGACACCAAAGATATTTCACTACCAAATACAGTGCTTGTTTCAACTTACCATTATTTTCTTTATGTATATTTTTTTATTCTGTCTACCCCAGGACAGTGTAGTATTCATAAAGACAGAAAGTAAGTCTATCTCATTCACCATAGGCATCCAGTTTTGAGCACTGTGCCTGGCACATAATAGAAATACAATAAATGTTTCCTGAATGAATGAATAAATAGTCATTTGCATACATACACAGACATCCACAAATGACAAACACTGTGGACCCAGAGAGATATGCTCATGTTAAATTCACATCTATGCACACAGATGTACACACACCCAGGGACCTGAGTATAAACACAAAGAGAAATATAATAGGTACACAAAGAATACGGAAAGAAAATGTCCTAGTATGAACAGTAGATATATTTGTATGAATATCTGTTGTTCCTGTTTATGAGATCATTTTTCTTGCACTTTGACAATAAGGATACATTTTTTGTAATAGAAGAGCTGTTAAAATTCAACATACTTGTCAAATCAAAAAACATCTTATTTTACGATACAAGAAGTTTTATATAAATGGAATTAAAAAGACAGAAGTTAAAAGAGTAGAATAGGAAGTCCTTGAATGCAGGGACATGAGTTCCTTGCACAATGCCTGATTTATGAAGGGCACTTTTAAAGGCTTCATGAAAGCATGGTTGGAAACAAAGAAAAAAAAGAGGATGAACCGAAAGATTTTAAGAATACAAACCACTAAGAATACACAAAAACTTTACAGAAATTGCAAATTGGAATCAACGTTTATAGAAAATGTTCTCTACCAAACTATTCCTTTGAACCTGTACTGAGGCATGATTTCAAAGATGCACACGAGGTGGCAGCAGAGAAGCACATATAACAGAGACCATTATTGTATGTTCTATGGAGCAAGTTCCAGCCAAATTCAGAAAATTGAAATGATACCAAGTATATCTCTTGTTTTCACTACAGTTAACGTTGAAAGTAGTCGCAAGTAGTAACCAGAAATTCCTTCTATTTGAAAGGTAAAAAATTTTCTTTTAGATAGCCTTGGATTCAACATTGATAGATAATGCACAACAACCAACTGCTGTATTTTTCAAGGTAAACTGCTATGAGCTGTTACTCAAAAGGTGAAAACGACGTGGCAGCAGGGAAGCACACTTGGAAAACATTTACCACAGATAAAATTGTATGTACTTTCAAGCAAGTTTCAACTACCTCTAACCTTATATTGATATAAATCATGATTCTTGGTGTCATTACACTTAATCTAGGAAACAGTAATAGAAATTAACTAAAAATCTCTTTTATTTAAGGTAAGGAAATTTACTCCTAAATGACCCTCTTCTCAAAATTCCTTTTCAAGTTACAAAATAATTGATTGGGAATAAGTTTGTAGCATTTTAACTGAAGATTTTTATTAAAAAAAAACAATAATTATATCAATAAGTTAGTCAATTATTTTTTCGCCATTTCTGTTTACAACCTTTTCCCACCTCCCGAAGAATTTGTTGATGCTGATCCTCCAAAACTCACCTGGTCACATGTCAAAGAATTTGTTGAGCCAGTTTTTAAGGACCTCTTTGTTATCAAAGGTTACACACTTCATATGGTTTGACAGAGAGTGGAAAAGGTGGTTATTGGTCGGTGCAAGGTCTGGACAATACGGTGGATGCTGAAGAACCTCCCATTTGAGCTCTTGGAGTGCGGCTTTGACGACTTGTGCAACATGAGGCCTTCCTTGTGGTGAAGGAGTATGGCTTGATCATGATAATCAGGTCTTTTCAGTTGAATAACCTTATTCACGTGGTGTAGCTGGGCAATGTAGAGCTCCTTGTTGACCATGGCATTCTTTTCGAGCATTTCCCAGTGCACCAAGCCCTCCCAGTCCCACCAAACACATATCATCATCTTCTTTGGATGAAGGTCCAGTTTGCCTCTCGGCTTTGACATATTCCTTGGAGCCACCCACTTTTTTCTTTGCTTTATATTAATGTATAGGCACGATTTCTCATCTTCCATGACGATCCGGTACAAAAAGCGCTGTTTATGACCACGTGTTGCTCGATGGCTGGATAGATTCTGAAAAGCAATTTGAAGGTGACTATTTTGTTTTGTTTTTTTTGAGCTTGTGAGGCACCCAGGCTCCCAATTTTTCAGTAAATCTCATTGAATGAAGGTGATTGAGAATCGTTTTATGATTGCAGTTCATTTTTTCCAAAAATTTATGACTGGTTTGGTGACCGGTCTCCTTTAAAATTGATTAGAGATGTTCTTCATCGTATTCAGAAAATCTTCTGCTGCATGACCTGTCATCGATGTCAAAGTGGCCATTTTTGAACTTTGCAAAGCATTCCCGTGCTGTAGACTCGCCTATGACACCTTCTCCATACACGTGGCAAATGTCCTGGGCTCCTTCAGCAGCTTTTTTACCTTGATGAAAAACAAAAAGGAGCAGGTGTCAAAAATGTTTATTTTTACCTCTTGGGTATTCCAATTCTAAGCCTCAAAACTAATAAAAAATTAAATAACTCAAAAATACAATTAACATAGTTTTGTAGAGCAGAAAGATTTTTACCGAATGAATACTTACTCTTTGCCAAACAGCAAACAAATCCTTGTAAAATAAAAAATATATAAAAATGCTATGAACTTATTCTTCAAACCTAATAGCTTACAAGTAATAGAAAAAAGACTACATAAGAAAACCTATGAAAAATGCAGCAATAAATATATTTCACGGCAAGAAGACCTCAAAATAGACAGCCTTTCCACCCACAGTAAGAACCAAAATACTAAATAAAATCCAGAGAAAATAAAAAAAAATGTTCACAGCCTGAGCAGGCGATAGTGCAATGGTTAGAGCATTTGAATGGAATGCAAATGACCCAGGTTTGAGATCCCAAGGGCGCCAGCTTGAGCGACGGCTCATTGGGTTTGAGCAAAGCTCACCAGCTTGAGCCCAAGGTCGCTGGATTGAGCAAGCGGTCACTCGATCAGCTGTAGCCCACTGTTCAAGGCACATATGTGACAGCAGTCAATGAACACATAAAATGTCACAACCAAAAACTGATGATTAACTAGTGACCTGGCGAATAATAAAAAAGTCTCTCCATTTTGTCTGTCTGTTTCTATATATCTCTCTTCGACTCTCTCTGCATATGTAAAATAAGGAAAGAAAAAATAACATTTCACAGAGACATTTGGAGGGTTTATACCATATTTTCCCATGAGGAAGACTCATCATTTTTGAAAAACATGGCCTAGAAAACTGAGTGCCTCTTATACAGTGTTTATAGTACTTTTTACTTGCATTTCACGGTTATTCGCATTTCTTCTTATTTTCTCAAACTTTGTGCCCCCAAATTAAGGTGCATCTTATACAGGGAGGCTTCTTATACATGGGGAAATATGGTACTTTATGAAATTAGCATTTACTTCTTCTTGGGGTGAGATTTTGAAAAACATAATTCATTCTTCTTTGCAATTTAAGCTGCAAAAACAACAACAAAAAAGCTCTTTTTCTTCTAATTATTTATTGATGTTAGAAGTCAGATAGAGGGGGAGAAAGACAGACAGATAGTCAGAAACATCAATCTGTTCTGGTATGTGCGTTGACACGGGAGCAAAGCTATGATATTAGCATATAGGTGTGATGCTTTAACTACTGAGCTCTCTGGTGAGAGCAAGCCATTATCTTTTGGGGAAAATTTTACTAGAGAAAACCAGAGGTAATTAAAAATAAAATGATAATTTAGTCTTCTGTGGTGACAACAACAGAAGACTTTTCTTTTCTCTTAAAATTCAGGGGCATAAACACTATTTCTAATTGTTTAGCAGAAAGGCAACCCTTTCATAACATACACTTTCTCTTGTGCCATGGCAGCAGTCCAGACTGAGAGACCTCCTAAGCTTGTACATCAGAATTTATTTGAGCATTGGTCATAACATACAAGCTATGTACTTTTGCTCACAGAACACTTCAAAGAAAGTAAGTCTATCTCATTCACTATAGGCATCCAGTGTCGAGCACAGTGGCTGGCACATAATAGAAATACAATAAGTGTTTCCTGAATAAATGAATAAATAGTCATTTGCATATGTACACAGATATCCACAAATGACAGACACTGTGGACCCAGAGAGATATGCTCATGTGCAATGCACATCTATGCACACATATGTATAGATATGCATTGCATTGGTCATAACATACAAGCAAGTTTCTTTTGCTCACAAGACACCTCAAAGGGTCTTTGATTCATAACTTCTCTATATTCTCAGTTTTATACCTGAGAACACGCATTGCTGAGACTGAGTTTTTCTCTCAGCTCTACTTTCTGAGAAACTGATATACTGAAACTTGCCATAAGAAATCATCTCTGACACCAAAGATATTGCAGTACCAAACACAGTGCTTGTTTCAACTTATGATCATTTTCTTTATGTATATATATATTTTTCTCTACCCCAGGGAAGTGTAGTATTCATAAAGACAGAACTTAAGTCTATGACATTCACTATAGGCATCCAGTGTCGAGCACTGTGCCGGGCACATAATAGAAATACAATAAGTGTTTCCTGAAGGAATGAATAAATAGTCATTTTCATACGTACACAGATAGCCAGAAATGACAAACACTGTGGACCAAGAAAGATATGCTCATGTGCAATGCACATCTACGCACACAGATATACACACACCAAGTGAACCTAAGTATATACTCAAAGAGAAATATAATAGGTACACAAAGAAAATGGAAAGAAAATGTCATAGTATGAACAGTAGATATATTTGTATGAAAATCTGTTGTTGTTTTTGAGATCACTTTTCTTGCACTTCTTCAATAAGGATACATTTTTGTAATAGAAAAGCTGGTAAAATTTAACATACCTGTCAAATCAAAGCACATCCAATTTTATGATACAAGAAGTAGTTTTATATAAAAGAAATTAAAAAGACAGAAGTTAAAAGAGTAGAATAGGAAGTCCTTGAATGCAGGGACATGAGTTCCTTGCACAGTGCCTGGTATATGATGGGCACATTCAAATGCTTTATGAAAGCATGGCTGGAAACAAAGAAGTAAAAGGGGATAAACCGAGAGATTTTAAGAATACAAACCACTAAGAACCCAAAAAGTTTACAGAAATGGCAAATTGGAATCAACGTTTATGGACAATGTTCTCTCCCAAACTATTCCTTTGAACTTGTACTGAGGTGTGATTCCGAAGATGCACACGAGGTGGCAGCAGAGAAGCACTTGTAACAGAGACCATTATTGTATGTTCTATGGATCAAGTTCTAGCCAAATAGAGAAGATTGAAATGATACCAAGTATATCTCTTGTTTTCACTACAGTTAACTTTGAAAGTAGTAGCAAGCAGTAACCAGAAAATCCTTCTATTTGCAAGGTATAAAAGTTTCCTTAGGTAGCCTTGGATTCAACATTGATTGATAACGCACATCATCCAACTGCTGTATTTTTCAAGGTATACTGCCCTGAGCTGTTACTCAAAAGGTGAAAACGACGTGAAAGCAGAGAAGCACACTTGGGAAACATTTACCACAGATAATCCTGTATGTTCTTTCAAGCAATTTTCAACTACCTCAAACCTTAGAATTGGTATAAATCATAATTCTTGGTGACTTTACTCTTAATATAGTAAACAGTAATAGAAATTAACTAAAAATCCCTTTTATTTAAGGTAAGGAAATGCACTCCTAAATGACCCTCTCTCAAAATCACATTTGAAGTTACAAAAGAATTGCTTGGAGAATAAGTTCGTAGCGATTTAACTGAAGATTTTTATTTAAAAGAAACAATAATTATATCAATAAGTTTATCAATTATATTTTTGCCATTGCTGTTTACAACCTCTTCCCACCTTCCAAAGAATTTGTTGATGCTGATCTTCCAAAACTCACCTGGTGTGGTGTCAAAGAATTTGTTGAGCCAGTTTTTAAGAACCTCTTTGTTATCGAAGGTAATGCCCTTTATATGGTTTGACAGAGAGCGGAAAAGATGGTAATCCGTCGGTGCAAGGTCTGGAGAATACAGCGCATGCTGAAGGACCTCCCATTCGAGCTCTTGGAGTGCGGCTTTGAAAACGTGTGCAACATGGGGCCTGTCCTTGTCGTGAAGGAGTATGGTTTGATCATGTTGATCAGGTATTTTTAGTTGAATAGTCTCATTCACGGGGTTTTAGCTGGGCAATGTTGTGCTCCTTGTTGACCGTGGCATTCTTTTCGAGCATTTCCCAGTGCACCATGCCCTCCCAGTCCCACCAAACACATATCATGATCTTCTTTGGATGAAGGTCCGGCTTGCCTCTCTGCTTTGACATATCTCCTGGAGCCACCCACTCCTTTCTTTGCTTCATATTGATGTATAGGCACCATTTCTCATCTATCATGATGATTCAGTACAAAAAGTGCTGTTTATGACCACGTGTTGCTCGATGGCAAGCGAGATGGTGAGAAGCAATTTAAAGGCGACATTCTTTATTTTGTAGAGCTCGTCAGATACCCAGGCTCCCAATTTTTCAGTAAATCCCATTGAATGAAGGTGATTGAGAATCGTTTTATGATCACAGTTCATTTTTTCCACAAATTCATGACTGGTTTGGCGACCGTTCCCCTTCAAACGTGATTTGAGATGTTCTTCGTCGAATTCTGAAAACCTTTTGCTGTGGAACGTGTCATTGATGTGAACGTCGCCATTTTTGACCTTTGCAAACCATTTTCATGCTGTAGACTCGCCTATGACACCTTATCCATACAGGTAGCTAATGTCCTGGGCTACTTTAGCAGCTTTTTTACCTCTATTAAAAGAAATGAAGCGATGGTGTTGAAAATGGTTATTTTCGCCTCCTGGGTATTCCAATTCTACTCCTCCAAACTAATAAAAAATTAAATAACTCAAAAATACAATTAACATAGTTCTGTAGAGAAGAAAGAGTTTTATCGAATTAATACTTACCCTTTGCCAAACAGCAAACAAATCCTTGTAAAATAAAAGAAAATATAAAAACACTACGAACTTATTCTCCAAAGCAAATAGCTTACAAGTAAAGGAAATAAAAACTACATAAGGAAATCTATGGAAAAATGCAGTGATAAATATATTTTAGGGCAAGAAAACCTCAAGAGAGACAGCCTTTCCACCCACAGTAAGAACCAAAATACTAAAGAAAATCCGGAGAAAATAAAAGAAAAAATGTTCACAACTTCAGCAGGCAATGGCGCAGTAGTTAGCACATTTGACTGGATGGCAAAGGACCCAGGTTGGAGATCCCAAGGGCACCAGCTTGAGCGACGGCTCATGTCATTGGAGCAAAACTCACCAACTTGAGCCCAAGTTCGCTGGATCGAGCAAGAGGTCACTTGATTAGCTGTAGCCCACTGTTCAAGGCACATATTAGACAGTAGTTAATGAACACATACGGTATCACAACAAAAAACTGATGATTGATCTGTGACCCGGCAAATAAAAAAAAATCTCTACATTTCTCCCCGTCGGTCCCTATATATCCCTCTCTTTGACTCTCTCCCTGTCTCTGTAAAAAAAGAAAAGAAAAAAGAACTGTTCACAACAATAATTGGAGGTTGTATACCATATTTCCCCATGAGTAGGACTTACCATTTTTGAAAAAAATGGCCTAGAAAACTGAGTTCCTCTTATACAGTGGTTGTAGTAATTTTTTACTTGCATTTCATGTTTATTTGTATTTCTTTTTGTTTTCTCAACCTTTGTGTCCCAAAATTAAGGTGTGTCTTATACAGGGAGGCTTCTTATACATAGGAAAATATGGTACTTTATGAACTTACTATTGATTTCCTCTTGGGGTGAGATTTAGGAAAACATAATTCATTCTTCTATGCAATTAAAGCTGCAAAAACAACAGCAAAAATTCTCGTTTCACTTCTATTTATTTATTGATGTTAGAGGTAGTATAGAGAAGGAGAAAGACAGACAGATAGTCAGAAACATCAATCTTTTTCGGTATTTGCAATGACCCAGGAGCAAAGCTATGACATTAGAATATAGGTGTGATGCTTTAATTACTGATCTCTCTGGTGAGAGCAAGCCATTGTCTTTTGGGGAAAAATTTTACTAGAGAAAACCAGAGGTCATTATAAAATAAAATGATAATTATTCTTCTGTGGCAAAAACATCAGAAGACTTTTCTTTGATCTTAAAATTCAGGGGCATAAGCACTATTTTTAATTGTTTAGCAGAAGGTGACCCCTTTCTTAATATGCACTTTCTCTTGTGCTGTGGCAGCAGTTTAGACTGAGAGATCACCTAAGCTTATACATCTTAATTTATCTGAACATTTGTCATAAAATACAAGCGAGGTTCTTTTGCTCACAGAACTCCTCAAAGGGTCTTTGATTCATAACTTCTCTATATTCTCAGATTTATACCTGAGTACACGCATTGCTGAAAAACTCAGTCTTATCTCTCAGCTCTGCTTTCTGAGAAACTGATATGCTGAACCTTGCCATAATAAATTATAACTCACACGAAATATATTTCACTACCAAATACAATGCTTGTTTCAACTTATGATTATTTTCTTTATGTATATTTTTTTCTTCTTTCTACCCCAGGAGAGTGTAGTATTCATAAAAAAAGAAAGTAAGTCTATCTCATTCACAATAAGCATCAAGTGTCGAGCATCCTGCCTGGCACATAATAGAAATACAATAAGTTTTTCCTGAATGAATGAATTAAAAGACATTTGCATACATACACATATATCCACAAATGACAGACACTGTGGACCCAGAGAGATATGCTCATGTGCAATGCACATCTATGCACAAAGATGTACACACACCCAGTAAACCTCAGTATATACACAAAGAGAAATATAATAGGTACACAAAGAATACAGAAAGAAAATGTCCTAGTATGAAGAGTAGATATATCTGTACGAAAATCTGTTGTTGTTCTTGTGTTTTTTGAGATCATTTATTCATGCACTTCTGCAATAAGAATACATTTTTTATAAAAAAAAATCTGTTAAAATTCAACATACCTGTCAAATCAAAGCACATCCTATTTTACAATACAAGAAGTAGTTTTATATAAAATAAATTAAAAAGACAGAAGTTAAAAGAGTAGAATAGGAAGACCTTGAATTCAGGGGCGTGAGTTCCTTGCACAGTGCCTGGTATATGAAGGGCACTTTTGAAGGCTTTATGAATGCATGGCTGGAAACAAAGAAGAAATCGGGGATGAACCAAAAGATTTTAAGAATGCAAACCACTAAGAATACACAAAAACTTTACAGAAATGGAAAAATGAAATCAACGTTTATTGAAAAGGATCTCTGCCAAATTATTTGTTTGAAACTGTACTGTGGCGTGGTTCCAAAGACGCACACGAGGTGGCAGGAGAAAAGCACTTGTAACAGAGACCATTACTGTATGTACTATGGATCAAGTTCCAGCCAAATTCAGAAGATGGAAATGATACCAAGTGTATCTCTTGTTTTCACTACAGTTAACGTTGAAAGTAGAAGCAAGCAGTAACCAGAAATTCTTTCTATTTGCAAGGTATAAAAGTTTCTTTTAGATAGCCTTGAATTCAACAATGATTGATAATGCACAACACCCAACTGCTGTATTTTTCAAGGTAAACTGCTCTGAGATGTTACTCAAAAGGTGAAAATGACGTGGCAGCAGGGAAGCACACTTGGAAAACATTCACCACAGATAATCCCGTATATTCTTTCAAGCAAGTTTCAACTACCTCTAACAGTAGACTTGATATAAATCATGATTCTTGGTTTCATTACACTTAATATAGTAAAAAGGAATAGAAATTCCTTTTATTTAAGGTAAGGAAATTAAGTCCTAAATTACCGACTTCTCAAAATCACATTTCAAGTTACAAATATTTGGTTGGGGAATAAGTTCATAGCGTTTTAACACAAGATTATTATTTAAAAGAAAGAATAATTATATCAATAATAAGTTAATCAATTATTTATTCGCCAATGCTGTTTACAACCTATTTCCCACTCTCGACTAATTTGCTGATGTTATTCCTCCAAAAATCACCTGGTCTGCTGTCAAAGAATTTGTTGAGCCAGTTTTTAAGGACCTCTTTGTTATTGAAGGTAACGCCCTCCATATGGTTTGTCAGAGAGAGGAAAAGATGGTAATCGGTCGGTGCAAGGTCTGTAAAATACGGCAGATGCTAAAAGACCTGTCCTTTGAGCTCTTGACGTGTGGCTTTGACAACTTGTGCAACATGGGGCCTGTCTTTGTTGTGAAGGAGTATGGTTTGACCATGTCGATTAGGTCTTTTCAGTCAAATAGCCTCATTCACGTGGTGTAGCTGGGAAATGTCGAGCTCCTTGTTGACAGTGTCATTCTTTTTGAGAATTTTCCAGTGCACCATGCCCTCCCAGTCCCACCAAACCCATATCATGCTCTTCCTTGGATGAAGTTCCGACTTGACTCTCAGCTTTGACATAATTCCTGGAGCCCCCCCACTCTTTTCTTTCCTTCATATTACTGTATAGGCATCATTTCTTATTTCCCATGACGATTCGGTGCAAAAAGCGCTGTTTATGACCACATGTTGCTCGTTTGTGGGACAGATGCTGAGAAGCAATTTGAAGGCGACTTTCTTTGTGTGTTGTTGTTGAGCTCGTGAGGCACCCAGGCTCCCAATTTTATTTTTTGGTAAATCCCATCGAATGAAGGTGACAGAGAATTGTTTTATGATCACAGTTCATTTTGTCTGCCAATTCATGACTGGTTTGGCGACCGTTATCTTTCAGAAGTGATTTGAGACGTTCTTCATGGAATTCAGAAACCTTCCACTGCAGGACATGTCATCGACATCAGAGTCGCAATCTTTGAACTTTGCAAAAGATTTCTGAGCTATAGACTCGCCTATGACACCTTTTTCATACATGTCGCAAATGTTCCAGGAACCTTCAGCAGCTTTTTGACCAAAATGAAAAACAAAGAAGAGCAGGTGTCAAAAATGTTGATTTTTGCCTACTGGGTGTACCAAATCAAAGCCACCAAACTAACAAAAAATTAAATAACTGATAAATACAATTAATATAGTTCTGTAGAGCAGAGAGAGTTGTACCGAATGAATACTTACCCTTTGCCAAACAGCAAAAAATTCCTTGTAAAATAAAAGAAAATATAAAAACACTATGAACTCATTCCCCAACCCAAATAGCTTAAAAGTAATGGAAATAAAACCTACATTAGGAAACCTATGGAAAAATGCAGTGATGAATATATTTCAGGGCAAGAAAACCTTTAAAAAGACAGCCTTTCCACACACAGTAAGCACCAGGATACTAAATAAAATCCTGAGAAAAAAGAAAAAGTGTTCACAGCTTGAGCAGGTGATGGCACAGTGTTCGAGCATTTGACTGGAATGCAAATGACCCATGTTTGAGATCCCAAGGGCACCAGCTTGAGCGACGGCTCATGTCGTTGGAGCAAAGCTCACTAGCTTGAGCCCAAGGTCGCTGGATCAACGAAGCGGTCACTCGAGCAGCTGTAGCCCAGTGTTCAAGGCACATGTTAGACAGGAGTCAATGAACATGTAAGGTGTCACAAAGAAAAACTGATGATTGATCTGTGACCTAGCAAATAATAAAAAAATCTCTCCATTTCTGACTGACTGTCCCTATATATCCCTCCCTTTGACTCTCTCCTTGTCTCTGAATAAAAAGAAAAGAAAAAGAAAAGTTCACAGAGACATTTGGAGGGTTTACACCATATTTCCCCATGAGTAAGAATCATCATTTTTGAAAAACTCGGGGTTAGAAAACTGAGTGCCTCTTATACAGTGGTTGTAGTATTATTTTACTTGCACTTTCCGTTTATGCGCATTTCTTCTCACTTTCTAAAAATTTGTGCCCCCAAACATTAAGGTGCGTCTTATACAGGGAGGCTTCTTATTTTTGGGGAAATATGGTACTTTACAAATTGATTGATTTATTCTTGGGGTGAGTTTTAGAAAAATATAATTAATTCTTCTATGCAATTTAAGCTGCAAAAAAACAACAAAAAAGCTCGTTTCTCTTCTATTTATTTATTGATGTTAGATGTAGGATAGAGGGGGAGAAAGACAGACAGATAGTCAGAAACATCGATCTGCTTTGGTACATGTCTTGACCCAGGAGCAAACCTATGACATTAGCATATAGGTGTGATGCTTTAACTACTGAGCTCTCTGGTGAGAGCAAGCCATTGTCTTTTGGGGAAAAATTTTACTAGAGAAAACCGGAGGTCATTATAAAATAAAATGATAATTTAGTCTTCTGTGGCGACAACATCAGAAGACTTTTCTTTGATCATAAAATTCAGGGGCATAAGCACTATTTCTAATTTTTTAGCAGAAGGTGACCCCTTTCTTAATATGCACTTTCTCTTGTGCTGTGGCAGCAGTTTAGACTGAGAGATCTCCTAAGCTTGTACACCTTAATTTATCTGAACATTTGTCATAACATACAAGCGAGGTTCTTTTGCTCACAGAACTCCTCAAAGGGTCTTGTATTCATAACTTCTCTATATTCTCAGTTTTATACCTGAGTACACGCATTGCTGAAAAACCGAGTCTTATGTCTCAGCTCTGCTTTCTGAGAAACTGATATACAGAACTTCGCCATAATAAAGCATAATTGAAACTAAATAATTGCACTACCAAATACAGTGCTTGTTTCAACTTATGATTATTTACTTTATGTATATTTTTTTCTTCTGTATACCCCAGGACAGTGTAGTGTTTATAAAGATAGAAAGCAAATCTACCTCATTTACTATAGGCATTCAATGTCGAGCAATCTGCCAGGCACATAATAAAAATACAATCAGTGTTTCCTCAACGAATGAATAAATAGTCATTTGCATATGTACACAGATATTTAAAAATTACGGAAACTGTGGACCCAGAGAGATATGCTCATGTGCAATGCATATTTATGAAACAAATGTACACAAAACCAGTGAACCTGAGTACATACACAAAGAGAAATATAATAGGTACACAAGAAATACGGAAAGAAAATGTCCTATTATGAAGAGTTGATATATCTGTATGAAAATCTGTTGTTGTTGTTGTTGTTTTTGAGATAATTTTTCTTGCACTTCAGCAATAAGAATTCATTTCTTATAATAATAAAGCTGTTAAAATTCAACATACCTGTGAAATCAAAACACATCCTATTTTACAATACAAGAAGTAGTTTTATATAAAAGAAATTAAAAAGACAGAAGTTAAAAGAGTAGAATAGGAAGTCCTTGAATGCAGGGACATGAGTTCCTTGCACAGTGCCTGGTATATGAGGGGCACTTTCCAAGGCTTTATGAAAGCACGCCTGGAAACAAAGAAGAAAACGGGGACGAACCAAGAGATTTTAAGAATGCAAACCACTAAGAATACACAAAAACTTTACAGAAACAGAAAATTGGAATCAACGTTTACTGAAATGGTTCTCTACCAAATTATTTCTTTGAAACTGTACTGAGGCCTGATACCATAGATGCACACAAGTTGGCAGCAGAGAAGAACTTGTAACAGAGACCATTACTGTATGTTTTATGGATCAAGTTCCAGCCAAATTCAGAAGATGGAAATGATACCAAGTGTATCTCTTGTTTTCACTACAGTTAATGTTGAAAGTAGTAGCAAGCAGTAACCAGAAATTCTTTCTATTTGGAAGGTATAAAAGTTCCTTTTAGATAGCCTTGGATTCAACAGTGATTGATAACGCACAACACCCAACTGCTGTATTTTTCAAGGTAAACTGCTCTGAGCTGTTACTCAAAAGGTGAAAACTATGTGGCAGCAGGGAAGCACACTTGGAAAACATTCACCACAGATAATCCTGTATGTTCTTTCAAGCAAGTTTCAACTACCTCTAACCTTAGAATTGATACAAATCATGATTCTTGGTGTCATTACACTTAATATATTTAGCAGTAATAGAAATTAACTGAAAATCCCTTTTATTTAAAGTATGAAAATTCACTCCAAAATAACCCATTTCTGAAAATCACATTTCAAGGCACCAAATATTTGTTTGGGGAATAAGTTCGTAGCACTTTAACAGAAGATTTTTATTTAAAAGAAACAATAATTATATCAATAATGATTTAATCAATTATTTATTCACCAATGCTGTTTAAAACTTCTTCCCCACTTCGACCAATTTGCTGATGTTGTTCCTCCAAAAATTGCCTGGTCTGCTGTCAAAGAATTTGTTGAGCCAGTTTTTAAGGACCTCTTTGTTACCGAAGGTAACGCCCTCCATATGGTTTGACAGAGAGTGGAAAAGATGGTAATCATTCGGTGTAAGGTCTGCAGAATACAGCGGATGCTGAAGGACCTCCTATTCGAGCTCTTGGAGTGCGACTTTGATGACTTGGGCAACATGGGGCCTTCCCTTTTTGTGAAGGAGTATAGTTTGACCATGTTGATCAGGTCTTTTCAGTCGAATAGCCTCATTCACGTGGTGTAGCTGGGCAATGTCAAGCTCCTTGTTGACCATGGCATTCTTTTCAAGCATTTCCCAGTGCACCATGCCCTCCCAGTCCCACCAAACCCATACCATGATCTTTTTTGGATGAAGTTCCGGCTTGACTCTCGGCTTTGACATAATTCCTGGAGCCACCCACTCTTTTCTTTCCTTCATATTACTGTACAGGCACCATTTCTGATCTCTCATGACGATTCGGTACAAAAAGCGCTGTTTATGACCACGTGTTGCTCGTTTGCGGGGCAGATGCTGAGAAGCAATTTGAAGGCGACATTCTTTGTGTGTTGTTGTTGAGCTCGTGAGTCACCCAGGCTCCCAATTTTATTTTTCGGTAAATCCCATTGAATGTAGGTGACTGAGAATTGTTTGACGATCGCAGTTCATTTTGTCTGCCAATTCATGGCTGGTTTAGTGACCAATCTCCTTCAGAAGTGATTTGAGACGTTCTTCATGGAATTCAGAAACCTTCCACTGCGGGACGTGTCATCGACGTCAGAGTCGCCACTCTTTGAACTTTTCAAACAATTTCTGCACTATAGACCCGCCGATGCACCTTCTCCATACATGTTGCAAATGTTTCAGGCTGCTTCTGCAGCTTTTTTAACTCAATGAAAAGCAAAGAAAAGCAGGTGTCAAAAATGTTAATTTTTCCTCCTGGGTATTCCATTTCAAAGCCTGAAAACTAATAAAAAATTAAATAACTCAAAAATACAATTAACATTGTTCTGTAGAGCAGCAAGAATTGTACCGAATGAATTCTTACCATTTGCCAAACAGCAAACAAATCCTTGTAAAATAAAAGAAAATATAAAAACGCTGAACTTATTCCCCAACCCAAATAGCATAAAAGAAATGGAAATAAAACCTACATTAGGAAACCTATGGAAAAATGTAGTGATGAATATATTTTAGGGCAAGAAAACCTTTAAAAAGACAGCCTTTCCACAAACAGTAAGCACCAGGATACTAAATAAAATCCTGAGAAAAAAAAAGTAAAGTGTTCACAGTTTGAGCAGGTGATGGCGCAGTGTTCGAGCATTTGACTGGAATGCAAATGACCCATGTTTGAGATCCCAAGGGCACCAGCTTGAGCGACGGCTCATGTCGTTGGAGCAAAGCTCACCAAATTGAGCTGAAGGTCGCTGGATCTAGCAAGTGGTCACTCGAAAAGCTGTAGTCCAGAGTTCAAGGCACATGTTAGACAGGAGTCAATGAACATGTAAGGTCTCACAACGAAAAACTGATGATTGATTTGTGACCTAGCAAATAATAAAAAAATCTCTCCATTTCTGTCGGACTGTCCCTATATATCCTTCCCTTTGTCTCTCTCCTTGTCTTTGAATAAAAAGAAAAGAAAAAGAACAGTTCACAGAGACATTTGGAGGGTGTACACCATATTTCCCCATGAGTAAAAATCATTTTTGAAAAACTCGGGGTTAGAAAACTGAGTGCCTCTTATACAGTGGTTGTAGTATTATTTTACTTGCACTTTCCATTTATGCGCATTTCTTCTCACTTTCTCAAAATTTGTGCCCCAAACATGAAGGTGCGTCTTATACAGGGAGGCTTCCTATATTTGGGGAAATATGGTACTTTAAAAACTGATTGATTTCCTCTTGGGGTGAGATTTAGGAAAACATAATTAATTCTTCTATGCAATTTAAGCTGCAAAAAAACAACAAAAAAGCTCGTTTCTCTTCTATTAATTTATTGATGTTAGATGTAGGATAGAGGGGGGAAAGACAGACAGATAGTCAGAAACATCGGTCTGCTTCGGTACGTGCCTTGACCCAGGAGCAAACCTATGACATTAGCATATAGGTGTGATGCTTTAACTACTGAGCTCTCTGGTGAGAACAAGCCATTGTCTTTTGGGGAAAAATTTTACTAGAGAAAACCAGAGGTCATTATAAAATAAAATGATAATTTAGTCTTCTGTGGTGACAACATCAGAATACTTTTCTTTGATCTTAAAATTTGGGGGCATAAGCACTATTTCTAATTGTTTAGCAGAAGGTGACCCCTTTCTTAATATGCACTTTCTCTTGTGCTGTGGCAGCAGTTTAGACTGAGAGATCTTCTAAGCTTGTACATCTTCATTTATCTGAACATTTGTCATAACATACAAGCGACGTTCTTTTCCTCACAGAACTCTTGAAATGGTCTTTGATTCATAACTTCTCTATACTCTCAGTTTTATACCTGAGTACACGTATTGCTGAAAAACTGAGTCTTATGACTCAGCTCTGCATTCTGAGAAACTGATATACGGAACCTCGCCATAATAAAGCATAATTGAATCCAAATATATTGCACTACCAAATACAGTGCTTGTTTCAACTTATGATTATTTACTTTATGTATATTTTTTTCTTCTGTCTACCCCAGGACAGTGTAGTGTTCATAAAAATAGAAAGCAAATCTACCTCATTCACTATAGTCATTCACTGTCGAGCAATCTGCCTGGCACATAATAAAAATACAATCAGTGTTTCCTCAATGAATGAATAAATAGTCATTTGCATATGTACACAGATATTTAAAAATTACAGAAACTTGGACCTTGAGAGATATGCTCATGTGCAATGCATATTTATGTAAACAAATGTACACAAAACCAGTGAACCTGAGTACATACACAAAGAGAAATATAATAAGTACACAAGAAATACGGAAAGAAAATGTCTTAGTATGAAGAGTAGATATATCTGTATGAAAATCTGTTGTTTTTGTTGTTTTTGAGATCATTTTTCTCACACTTCTGCAATAAGAATACGTTTTTTATAATAATAAAGCTGTTAAAATTCAACATACCTGTCAAATCAAAACACATCCTATTTTACAATACAAAAAGTAGTTTTATATAAAAGAAATTAAAAAGACAGAAGTTAAAAGAGTAGAATAGGAAGTCCTTGAATGCAGTGACATGAGTTCCTTGCACAGTGCCTGCTATATGAAGGGCACTTTCGAAGGCTTTATGAAAGCATTCCTGGAAACAAAGAAGAAAACGGGGACGAACCAAGAGATTTTAAGAATGCAAACCACTAAGAATACACAAAAACTTTATAGAAACGGAAAATTGGAATCAACGTTTATTGAAATGGATCTCTGCCAAATTATTTCTTTGAAACTGTCCTGAGGCGTGATTCCAAAGATGCACACGAGGTGGCAGCAGAGAATCACTTGTAACAGAGACCATTACTGTATGTTCTATGGATCAAGTTCCAGCCAAATTCAGAAGATGGAAATGATACCAAGTGTATCTCTTGTTTTCACTACAGTTAATGTTAAAAGTAGTAGCAAGCAGTAACCAGAAATTCTTTCTATTTGCAAGGTATAAAAGTTTCTTTTAGATAGCCTTGGATTCAACAGTGATTGATAATGAACAACACCCAACTGCTTTATTTTTCAAGGTAAACTGCTCTGAGCTGTTACTCAAAAGGTGAAAACTATGTGGCAGAAGGGAAGCACACTTGAAAAACATTCACCACAGATACTCCTGTATGTGCTTTCAAGCAAGTTTCAACTACCTCTAACCTTAGAATTGATATAAATCATGATTCTTGGTGTCATTACACTTAATATATTTAGCAGTAATAGAAATTAACTGAAAATCCCTTTTATTTAAAGTATGAAAATTCACTCCAAAATAACCCTCTTCTCAAAATCACATTTCAAGGCACAAAATATTTGTTTGGGGAATAAGTTCGTAGCACTTTAACAAAAGACTTTTATTTAAAAGAAACAATAATTATATCAATAATAAATTAATCAATTATTTATTCACCAATGCTGTTTAAAAACTCTTCCCCCACTTTCGACCAATTTGCTGATGTTGTTCCTCCAAAAATTACCTGGTCTGATGTCAAGGAATTTGTTGAGCCAGTTTTTAAGGACCTCTTTGTTATCGAAGGTAACACCCTCCATATTGTTTGACAGAGAGTGGAAAGATGGTAATCGGTCAGTGCAAGGTCTGCAGAATACAGCAGATGCTGAAGTACATCATATTCGAGCTCTTGGAGTGCAGCTTTGATGACTTGTGCAACATGGGGCCTGTCCTTGTTGTGATGGAGTATGGTATGACCATGTCGATCAGGTCTTTTCAGTCGAATAGCCTCATTCACGTGATGTAGCTGAGCAATGTCGATCTCCTTTTGACCGTGGCATTCTTTTCGAGCATTTCCCAGTGCACCATGTCCTCCCAGTCCCACCAAACCCATATCATGATCTTCTTTGGATGAAGTTCCGGCTTGACTCTGGGCTTTGACATATTCCTGGAGCCATCCACTCTTTTCCTTCCTTCATATTACTGTATAGGCACCATTTCTGATCTCTCATGATGATTCGGTACAAAAAGCGCTGTTTATGACCACGTGTTGCTCGTTTGCGGGGCAGATGCTGAGAAGCAATTTGAAGGCGAATTTTTTTGTGTGTTGTTGTTGTGCTCGTCAGGCACCCAGGCTCCCAATTTTATTTTTCGGTAAATCCCATCGAATGAAGTTGAGAATTGTTTGTTGATAGCAGTTCATTTTGTCTGCCAATTCATGGCTGGTTTGGCGACCGTTCTCCTTCAGAAGTGATTTGAGACGTTCTTCATGGAATTCAGAAACCTTCCACTGCGGGATGTGTCATGTACGACAGAGTCGCCATTATTTGAACTTTTCATACAATTTCTGCGCTATAGACTCACCTGTGACACCTTCTCCATACATGGCGCAAATGTTCCAGGCTGCTTAAGCAGCTTTTTGACCTCAATGGAAAGCAAAGAAGAGCAGGTGTCAAAAATGTTGATTTTTGCCTCCTGGGTATTTCATTTCTAAGCCTCAAAACTAATAAAAAATTATATTACTCAAAAATAAAAATAACATAGTTCTGTAGAGCAGAGAGAGTTGTACCAAATGAATACTTACCCTTTGCCAAACAGCAAACAAATTCTTGTAAAATAATAGAAAATATAAAAACGTTATGAACTTATTCTCCAAACCAAATAGCTTAAAAGAAATGGAAATAAAACCTACATTAGGAAACCTATGGAAAAATGCAGTGATGAATATATTTCAGGGCAAGAAAACCTTTAAAAAGACAGCCTTTCCACACACAGTAAGCACCAGGATACTAAATAAAATCCTGAGAAAAAAGAAAAAGTGTTCACAGCTTGAGCAGGTGATGGCACAGTGTTCGAGCATTTGACTGGAATGCAAATGACCCATGTTTGAGATCCCAAGGGCACCAGCTTGAGCGACGGCTCATGTCGTTGGAGCAAAGCTCACCAGCTTGAGCCGAAGGTCGCTGGATCAACGAAGCGGTCACTCGAGCAGCTGTAGCCCAGTGTTCAAGGCACATGTTAGACAGGAGTCAATGAACATGTAAGGTGTCACAATGAAAAACTGATGATTGATCTGTGACCTAGCAAATAATAAAAAAATCTCTCCATTTCTGTCTGACTGTCCCTATATATCCCTCCCTTTGACTCTCTCCTTGTCTCTGAATAAAAAGAAAAGAAAAAGAAAAGTTCACAGAGACATTTGGAGGGTGTACACCATATTTCCCATGAGTAAAAATCATCATTTTTGAAAAACTCGGGTTTAGAAAACTGAATGCCTCTTATACAGTGGTTGTAGTATTATTTTACTTGCACTTTCTGTTTATGCGCATTTCTTCTCACTTTCTCAAAATTTGTGCCCCAAACATTAAGGTGCATCTTAAACAGGGAGGTTTCCTATATTTGGGGAAATATGGTACTTTACAAAATGATTTATTTCCTCTTGGGGTGAGATTTAGAAAAACATAATTAATTCTTCTATGCAATTTAAGCTGCAAAAAATAAAAATAAAAAAGCTCGTTTTTTTTCTATTTATTTATTGATGTTAGATGTAGAATAGAGGGGGAGAAAGACAGACAGATAGTCAGAAACATCGATCTGCTTCGGTACGTGCCTTGACCCAGGAGCAAACCTATGACATTAGCATATAGGTGTGATGCTTTAACTACTGAGCTCTCTGGTGAGAGCAAGCCATTGTCTTTTGGAGAAAAATTTTACTAGAGAAAACCGGAGGTCATTATAAAATAAAATGATAATTTAGTCTTCTGTGGCGACAACATCAGAAGACTTTTCTTTGATCTTAAAATTCAAGGGCATAAGCACTATTTCTAATTGTTTAGGAGAAGGTGACCCTTTTCTTAATATGCACTTTCTCTTGTGCTGTGGCAGCAGTTTAGACTAAGAGATCTTCTAAGCTTGTAAATCTTAATTTATCTGAACATTTGTCATAACATACAAGCGACGTTCTTTTGCTCACAGAACTCCTCAAAGGGTCTTTGATTCATAACTTGTCTATATTCTCAGTTTTATACCTGAGTACACGCATTGCTGAAAAACCGAGTCTTATGTCTCAGCTCTGCTTTCTGAGAAACTGATATACGGAACTTCGCCATAATTAAGCATAATTGAAACCAAATATATTGCACTACCAAATACAGTTCTTGTTTCAACTTATGATTATTTACTTTATGTATATTTTTTTCTTCTGTCTACCCCAGGACAGTGTAGTGTTCATAAAGATAGAAAGCAAATCTACCTCATTCACTATAGGCATTCAGTGTCGAGCAATCTGCCTGGCACATAATAAAAATACAATCAGTGTTTCCTCAATGAATGAATAAATAGTCATTTGTATATGTACACAGATATTTAAAAATTACGGAAGCTGTGGACCCAGAGAGATATGCTCATGTGCAATGCATATTTATGTAAACAAATGTACAGAAAACCAGTGAACCTGAGTACATACACAAAGAGAAATATAATAGGTACACAAGAAATACGGAAAGAAAATGTCCTAGTATGAAGAGTAGATATATCTGTATGAAAATGTGTTGTTGTTGTTTTTGAGATCATTTTTCTTGCACTTCTGCAATAAAAATACATTTTTTATAATAAAAAAAAGCTGTTAAAATTCAACATACCTGTCAAATCAAAACACATCCTATTTTACAATACACGAAGTAGTTTTATATAAAAATATTAAAAAGACAGAAGTTAAAAGAGTAGAATAGGAAGTCCTTGATTGCAGGGATATGAGTTCCTTGCACAGTGCCTGGTATATGAAGGGAACTTTCGAAGGCTTTATGAAAGCATGCCTGGAAACAAAGAAGAAAACAGGGATGGAAAAAGAGATTTTAAAAATGCAAACCACTAAGAATACACAAAAACTTTAAAGAAACAGAAAATTGGAATCAACGTTTATTGAAATGGTTCTCTGACAAATTATTTTTTTGAAACTGTACTTAGGCGTGATTCCAAAGATGCACACGAGGGGGCAGCATAGAAGCACTTGTAACAGAGACCATTACTGTATGTTCTATGGATCAAGTTCCAGCCAAATTCAGAAGATGGAAATGATACCAAGTGTATCTCTTGTTTTCACTACAGTTATCATTGAAAGTAGTAGCAAGCAGTAACCAGAAATTCTTTTTATTTGCAAGGTATAAAAGTTTCTTTTAGATAGCCTTGGATTCAACCGTGATTGATAATGCACAACACCCAACTGCTGTATTTTTCAAGGTAAACTGCACTGAGCTGTTACTCAAAAGGTGAAAACTATGTGGCAGCAGGGAAGCACACTTGGAAAACATTCACCACAGATAATCCTGTATGTTCTTTCAAGCAAGTTTCAACTACCTCTAACCATAGAATTGATATAAATCATGATTCTTGGTGTCATTACACTTAATATATTTAGCAGTAATAGAAATTAACTGAAAATCCCTTTTATTTAAAGTATGAAAATTCACTCCAAAATAACCCTCGTCTCAAAATCACGTTTCAAGGCACAAAATATTTGTTTGGGGAATAAGTTCGTAGCGCTTTAACAGAAGATTTTTATTTAAAAGAAACAATAATTATATCAATGATAAGTTAATCAATTTTTTATTCACCAATGCTGTTTAAAACCTCTTCCCCACTCTCGACCAATTTGCTGATGTTGTTCCTCCAAAAATTACCTGGTCTGCTGTCAAAGAATTTGTTGAGCCAGTTTTTAAGGACCTCTTTGTTATCGAAGGTAACACCCTCCATATTGTTTGACAGAGTTGGAAAGATGGTAATCGGTTGGTGCAAGGTCTGCAGAATACAGCGGATGCTGAAAGACCTCCTATTCGAGCTCTTGGAGTGCGGCTTTTTCAACTTGTGCAACATGGGGCCTGTCCTTGTTGTAAAGGAGTATGGTTTGACCATGTCGATCAGGTCTTTCCAGTCGCATAGCCTCATTCACGTGGTGTAGCTGGGCAATGTCGAGCTCCTTGTTGACCGTGGCATTCTTTTCGAGCATTTCCCAGTGCACCATGCCCTCCCAGTCCCACCAAACCCATATCATGATCTTCTTTGGATAAAATTACGGCTTGACTCTGGGCTTTGACTTAATTCCTGGAGCCACCCACTCTTTTCTTTTCTTCATATTACTGTATAGGCACCATTTCTGATCTCTCATGACGATTTCGTACAAAAAGCGCTGTTTATGACCACGGGTTGCTCGTTTGCAGGGCAGATGCTGAGAAGCAATTTGAAGGCGAGTTTCTTTGTGTGTTGTCGTTGAGCTCGTGAGGCACCCAGGCTCCCAATTTTATTTTTCGGTAAATCCCATCGAATGAAGTTGAGAATTGTTTGTTGATAGCAGTTCATTTTGTCTGCCAATTCATGGCTGGTTTGGCGACCATTCTCCTTCAGAAGTGATTTGAGACGTTCTTCATGGAATTCAGAAACCTTCCACTGCGGGACGTGTCATCGATGTCAGAGTCGCCACTTTTTGAACTTTTCAAACGATTTCTGCGCAATAGACCCGCCTATGACAACTTCTCCATACATGTCGCAAATGTTCTAGGCTGCTTCAGAAGCTTTTTGACCTCAATGAAAAGCAAAGAAAGCACGTGTCAAAACATTGATTTTTGCCTCCTGGGTATTCCATTTCTAAGCCTCAAAACGAAAAAAATTTAAATAACTCAAAAATACAATTATCATAGTTCTGTAGAGCAGAGATAGTTGTACCGAATAAATTCTTACCCTTTGCCAAACAGCAAAGAAATCCTTGTAAAATAAAAGAAAATATAAAAACGCTATGAACTTATTCCCGAACCCAAATAGCTTAAAATTAATGCAAATAAAACCTACATTAGTAAACCTATGGAAAAATGCAGTGATGAATTTATTTTAGGGCCAGAAAACCTTTAATAAGACAGCCTTTCCACACACAGTAAGCACCAGGATTCTAAATAAAATCCTGAGAAAAAAATAGTGTTCACACCTTGAGCAGGTGATGGCGCAATGTTTGAGCATTTGACTGGAATACAAATGACCCATGTTTGAGATCCCAAGGGCAGCAGCTTGAGAGACAGCTCATGTCGTTGGAGCAAAGTTCACCAACTTGAGTCGAAGGTCGCTGGATCTAGCAAGCGGTCACTCGAGCAGCTGTAGCCCAGTGTTCAAGGCACATGTTAGACAGGAGTCAATGAACATGTAAGGTGTGACAACGAAAAACTGATGTTTGATCTGTGACCTAGCAAATAATAAAAAAATCTCTCCATTTCTGTCTGACTGTCCCTATATATCCCTCCCTTTGACTCTCTCCTTGTCTCTGAATAAAAAGAAAAGAAAAAGAACAGTTCATAGAGACATTTGGAGGGTTTACACCATATTTCCCCATGAGTAAGAATCATCATTTTTGAAAAACTCGGGGTTAGAAAACTTAGTGCCTCTTATATTGTGGTTGTAGTATTATTTTACTTGCACTTTCCGTTTATGCGCATTTCTTCTCAATTTCTCAAAATTTGTGCCCGAAACATTAAGGTGCGTCTTATACAGGGAGGTTTCCTATATTTGGAGAAATATGGTACTTTACAAACTGATTGATTTCCTCTTGGGGTGAGATTTAGAAAAACATAATTAATTCTTCTATGCAATTTCAGCTACAAAAAAAACAACAAAAAAGCTCGTTTCTTTTCTATATATTTATTGATGTTAGATGTAGGATAGAGGGGGAAAAAGACAGATAGTCAGAAACATCAATCTGTTTCGGTATGTGACTTGACCCAGGAGCAAACCTATGACATTAGCATATAGGTGTGATGCTTTAACTACTGAGCTCTCTGGTGAGAGCAAGCCATTGTCTTTTGGAGAAAAAATTTACTAGAGAAAACCAGAAGTAATTAAAATATAAAATGATAATTTAGTATTTTGGGGCTACAACACCAGAAGACTTTATTTTGATCTTAAAATTCGGTGGCATAAGCACTATTTCTAATTGTTTAGGAGAAGGTGACCCTTTTCTTAATATGCACTTTCTCTTGTGCTGTGGCAGCAGTTTAGACTGAGAGATGTTCTAAGCTTGTTCATCTTCATTTATCTGAACATTTGTCATAACATACAAGCGACGTTCTTTTGCTCACAGAACTTCTTAAAGGGTCTTTGATTCATAACTTCTCTATTTTCTCAGTTTTATACCTGAGTACACGCATTGTAGAAAAACCGAGTCTTATGTCTCAGCTCTGCTTTCTGAGAAACTGATATATGGAACCTCGCCATAATAAAGCATAATTGAATCCAAATATATTGCACTACCAAATACAGTGCTTGTTTCAACTTATGATTATTTACTTTATGTATATTTTTTTCTTCTGTCTACCCCAGGACAGTGTAGTGTTCATAAAGATAGAAAGCAAATCTACCTCATTCACTATAGGCATTCAGTGTCAAACAATCTGCCTGGCACATAGTAAAAAATACTATCAGTGTTTCCTCAATGAATGAATAAATAGTCATTTGCATATGTACACAGATATTTAAAAATTACAAAAACTGTGGACCCAGAGAGATATGCTCATGTGCAATGCATATTTATGTAAACAAATGTACACAAAAACAGTGAACCTGAGTACATACACAAAGAGAAATAAAATAGTTACACAAGAAATACGGAAAGAAAATGTCCTAGTATGAAGAGTAGATATATCTGTATGAAAATCTGTTGTTGTTGTTGTTGTTTTTCAGATCATTTTTCTTGCACTTCTGCAATAAGAATACATTTTTTATAATAATAAAGCTGTTAAAATTCAACATACTTATTAAATCAAAACACATCCTATTTTAAAATACAAGAAATAGTTTTATATAAAAGAAATTAAAAAGACAGAAGTTAAAAGAGTAGAATAGGAAGACCTTGAATGCAGTGACATGAGTTCCTTGCACAGTGCCTGGTATATGAAGGGAACTTTTGAAGGCTTTATGAAAGCATGCCTGGAAACAAAGAAGAAAACGGGGACGAAAAAAGAGATTTTAAAAATGCAAACCATTACGAATACACAAAAACTTTACAGAAACGGAAAATTGGAATCAACGTTTATTGAAATGGTACTCTGCCAAATTATTTCTTTGAAACTGTACTGAGGCATGATTCCAAAGATGCACACGAGGTAGCAGCAGAGAAGCACTTGTAACAGAGACCATTACTGTATGTTCTATGGATCAAGTTACAGCCAAATTCAGAAGATTGAAATGATACCAAGTGTATCTCTTGTTTTCACTACAGTTATTGTTGAAAGTAGTAGTAAGCAGTAACCAAAAATTCTTTCTATTTGCAAGGTATAAAAGTTTCTTTTAGATAGCCTTGGATTCAACAGTGATTGATAATGAACAACACCCAACTGCTGTATTTTTCAAGGTAAACTGCTCTGAGCTGTTACTCAAAAGGTGAAAACTATGTGGCAGCAGGGAAGCACACTTGGAAAACATTCACCACAGATAATCCTGTATGTTCTTTCAAGCAAGTTTCAACTACCTCTAACCTTAGAATTGATATAAATCATGATTCTTGGTGTCATTACACTTAATATATTTAGCAGTAATAGAAATTAACTGAAAATCCCTTTTATTTAAAGTATGAAAATTCACTCCAAAATAACCCTCGTCTCAAAATCACATTTCAAGGCACAAAATATTTGTTTGGGGAATAAGTTCGTAGCGCTTTAACAGAAGATTTTTATTTAAAAGAAACAATAATTATATCAATAAGTTAATCAATTATTTATTCACCAATTCTGTTTAAAACCTCTTCCCCACTCTCGACCAATTTGCTGATGTTGTTCCTCCAAAAATTACCTGGTCTGCTGTCAAAGAATTTGTTGAGCCAGTTTTTAAGGACCTCTTTGTTATCGAAGGTAATGCCCTCCATATGGTTTGACAGAGAGCGGAAAAATTGGTAATCGGTCGGTGCAAGGTCTGCAGAATACAGCGGATGCTGAAGGACCTCCTATTCGAGCTCTTGGAGTGCAGATTTGATGACTTGTTCAACATGGGGCCTGCCCTTGTTGGGAAGGAGTATGGTTTTACAATGTCGATCAGGACTTTTCAGTCAAATAGCCTCATTCACATGGTGTAGTTGGGCAATGTCAAGCTCCTTGTTGACCGTGGCATTCTTGTCGAGCATTTCCCAGTGCACCATGCCCTCCCAGTCTCACCAAACCCATATCATGATCTTCCTTGGATGAAGTTCCGGCTTGACTCTCGGCTTTGACATAATTCCTGGAGCCACCCACTCTTTTCTTTCCTTCATATTACTGTATAGGCACCATTTTTGATCTGTCATGATAATTCGGTACAAAGAGCGCTGTTTATGACCACGTGTTTTTGATGATGGGCTAGATACTGAAAAGCAATTTGATGGCTACTTTCTTTGTTTTTTTGTTTAGCTCGTGAGGCACCCAGGCTCCCAATTTTTTGGTAAATCCCATTAATTGAAGGTGATTGAGAATCGTTTCATGATCACAGTTCATTTTATCTGCCAACTCATGACTGGTATGGTGACCGTTCTCCCTCAAATGTGATTTGAGTCGTTCTTCAACGAATTCATAAGTCCTTCTGCTGTGGTAAATGTTATTGACATCAAATTCGCCATTTTTGAACTTGGCAAACCATTTCCTTTCTGTAGACTCGCCTACCATACCCTCTCCATACACGTCACAAATGTCCCGACCTGCTTCAGCAGCTTTTAGAACTCGATGAAATGCAAAGGAGTGCAGATGTCGAAAATGTCGATTTTTACCTCCTGGGTATTCCATTTCTAAGCCTCCAAACTAATAAAAAATTAAATTACTCTAAAATATATTTAAATAGCTTTGTAGAGCAGAAAGAGTTTTCTCAAATGAATACATACCCTTTGCTAAACAGCAAAACAATACTTATAAAATAAAAAAAGGTATGAAATTATTCCCGAACCCAAATAGTATACAAGGAATAGAAATAAATACGACATAATTAAACCTATGGAAAAATTCAGTGATGAATTTATTTCAGGGCAAGTAATTTTTTAAACACACAGGCTTTCCACCCACAGTAAGGACCAGGATACTAAATAAAATCCAGAGAAAATGAAAGAAAAAATGTTCACAGCTCGAGCAGGCAATGGGGCAGTGGTTAGAGCATTTGACTGGAATGCAAAAACCCAGGTTTGAGATCCCAAGTGCGCCAGCTTGTGCGACGGCTTATGTCATTGTAGTAAAGCTCACCAGCTTGAGCCCAAGGTCGCTGGATCGAGCAAGCAGTCACTCGTTCAGCTGTAGCTCCCTGTTCACGAAAATTATGAAACAGGAGTCAATGAAAAAGTAAGGTGTTACTACAAAAAACTAGTGATTGATCTGTGACCCGGCAAATAAAGAATCTCTCCATTTCTATCTGTCTTTTCCTATATATTCCTCTCTTTGACTCTCTCCCTGTATCTGTAAAATAGAAAAGAAAAAGAGCATTTCACAGAGACATTTGGAGGGTGTATAACATATTTCCCCATGAGTAAGACTCATCATTTTTAAAAATATGGGGTTAGAAAATGGAGTGCCTTTTATACAGTGGTTTTAGTATTTTTTTTACTTGCTATTATTGTTCATGTGCATTTCTTCTCATTTTCTCAAAATTTCTGTCCAAAATTAAGGTGCGTCCTATGAAGGAAGGCTTCTTATAATTGGGGAAATATGTTACTTTACAAACTTATCAGTGATTTCTTCTTGGGGTGAGATTTATAAAAGCATAATTCATTCTTCTATGCAATTTAAGATTCAAAACAACAACAAAAGATTGTTGTTCTTTTATTTATTTATTAATGTGAGAGGTAGGATAGAGGGGGAGAAAGACAGACAGATAGTCAGAAACATGAATCAGTTTCGGTAAGTGCCTTGACCAAGGAGCAAACCTATGACATTAGCATATAGCTGTGATGCTTTAACTCCTGAGCTTTCTGGTGAGAGCAAGTCATTGCCTTTTGGGAAAAAATTTTACTAGAGAAAACCAGAGGTAATTAAAAATAAAATGATAATTTAGTCTTCTGTGTCAACAACACCAGAAGATATTTATTTGCTCTTAAATTTGATGGGCATAAGGACTATTTCTAATTGTTTAGCAGAAAGTGACCCCTTTCCTAACATGCACTATCTCTTGTGCCATGGCAGCAGTTTACACTGAGAGACCTCCTAAACTTGTACATCAGAATTTATCTGAACATTAGTCATGACATAGAAGGTAGGTTCATTTGCTCACAGAAAACCTCAAAGGGACTTTGATTTAAAACTACTCTATATTCTCAGTTTTATACCTGAGAACACGCATTGCTGAAAATCCGAGGTTATGTCTCAGCTCTGCTTTCTTAGAAACAGATATACTGATCCTAACCTTAATCAATCATAACTGACACCAAAGATATTACACTACCAAATACAGTGCTTGTTTCAACTTACGATTATTTTCTTTATGTATTTTTTTTGTTTTGTCTATACCAGGACTATGTAGTATTCATAAATAATGAAAGTAAGTCTATCTCATTCAATATAGGCATTTAGTGTTGAGCACACTTCCTGACATATAATAGAAATGCAATAAGTGTTTCCTAAATGAATGAAGAATCATTTGCATTTGTACACAGATATCCACAAATGACAGACACTTTGGACCCACAGGGATATGCTCATGTGCAATGCACATCTATGCACACAAATATACACACACCCAGTGAACCTGAGTATATACACAAAGAGAAATATAATAGGTACACAAAGAATATGGAAAGAAAATGTCCTACTAATAATCTTAGATATATTTGTATAAAAATCTTTTGTTGTTGTTTTTGAGATGTTTCTTGCAGTTCTGTAAAAAGAATACATTTTTTATAATAGAAAAGCTGTTAAAATTTTACATACCTGTCAAATTAAAGCACAACCTATTTTACAATACAAAAAGTAGTTTTATTTAAAAAGGAATTAAAAAGATAGAATTTAATAGAATAGACGAGGAAGTCCTTGAATGCAGGCACATGAGTTGCATGCACAGTGACTGGTGTATGATGGGCACTTTTAAAGGCTTTATGAAAGCATCACTGGAAACAAAGAATAAAAAGGGGATGAACCGAGAAATTTTAAGAATACAAACCACTAAGAATACAGAAAATATTTACAAAAAGGAAAATTGGAATCAACGTTTATATAAAATGTTCTCTACCAAACTATTCCTTTGAACCTGTACTGAGGCAGGATGCTGAAGATGCACACGAGGTGGCAGCAGAGAAGCACTTGTAACAGAGACCATTATTGTATGTTCTATGGAACAAGTTCCAGCCACATTCAGAAGATTGAAATGATATGAAGTGTATCTGTTGTTTTCACTACAGTTAACGTTGAAAGTAGTAGCAAGCAGTAACCAGAAATTGCTTCTATTTGCAAGGTATAAAATTTTCTTTTAGATAGCCTTGGATTCAACATTGATAGATAACGCACAACATCCAACTGCTGTATTTTTCAAGGTAAACTGCTCTGAGCTGTTACTCAAAAGGTGAAAACGACGTGGCAGCAGAGAAGCACACTTGGAAAATATTTACCACAGATAATCCTGTATGTTCTTTCAAGCAAGTTTCAACTACCTCTAACCTAAGAATTGATATAAATCATGATTCTTGGTGTCATTACACTTAATATAGTAAAGAGGAATAGAAATTAACTGAAAATCCCTTTTATTTAAGGTAAGAAAATTCACTCCTAAATGACCGACTTTCCAAATTCACATTTGAACATAAAATATTTGCTTGGGGAGTAACTTCGTAGCATTTTAACTGAAGATATTTATTTAAAAGAAACAATAATTATATCAATAAGTTAATCAATTATTTATTCGCCATTGTTGTTTCAAACCTCTTCCACCTCTCGACCAATTTGTTGATGAGGTTCCTCCTAAAATCACCTGGTCTGGTGTCAAAGAATTGGTTGAGCTAGTTTTTAAGGACCCCTTTGTCATTGAAGGTAACACCCTTCATATGGTTTGACAGAGAGTGGAAAAGATGGTATTCGGTCAGTGCAAGGTCTGGAGTTTACGGCGAATGCTGAAGGACATCCCATTTGAGCTCTTGGAGTGCGCCTTTGATGACTTGTGCAACATGGGGCCTGTCCTTGTCATGAAGGAGTATGGTTTGACCATGTCGATCAGGTCTTTTCAGTCGAATAGCCTCATTCACGTGGCGTAGCTGGGCAATGTAGAGATTCTTGTTGACTTTGGCATTGTTCTTGAGCATTTTTCAGTGCACCATGCCCTCCCAGTCCCACCAAACACATATCATGATCTTTGGATGAAGGTCCGGCTTGACTCTTGGCTTTGACATATCTCCTGGAGCCACCCACTCTTTTCTTTGCTTCATATTGATTAATAGGCACCATTTCTCATCTCTCTTGCCTATTCATTACAAAAAGCGCTTTATATGACCACGTGTTGTTCGATGGTTGGCTAGATACTGAGAAGCAATTTGAAGGCGACTTTTTTGTTTTTTTTTTTGTTAAGTTCGTGAGGCACCCAGGCTCCCAATTTTTCGGTAAATCCCATTAAATGAAGGTGATTGAGAATCGTTTTATGATCACAGTTCATTTTTTCCACCATTTCATGACTGGTTTGGTGACCGTTCTCCCTCAAAAGTGATTAGAGACGTTCTTCATCTAATTCAGAAATCCTTTTGCTGCAGTACGTGTTATTGACATCAAAGTCGCCATTTTTGAACTTGGCAAACCATTTCCTTCCTGTAGACTCGCCTAGCACATCTTCTCCATACACGTCGCAAATGTCCCGGGCTGCTTCAGCAGCTTTTGGTCCTCGATGAAATGCAAAGGAGTGCAGGTGTAGAAAATGTTGATTTTTACATCCTGTGTATTCCATTTCTAAGCCTCCAAACTAATAAAATATTAAATTACTCTAAAATATAATTAAATAGTTTTGTAGAGCAGAATGAGTTTTATCGAATGAGTACTTACCCTTTGCTAAACAGCAAACAAATTCTTATAAAATATAAAAATGCTAGGAACCTATTCCCCAACCCAAATAGCTTACAAGGAATGGAAATAAAAAAAGACATAAGAAGACCTATGGAAAAATTCAGTGATGAATATATTTCATGGCAAGAAAAGCTTAAAACACACAGGCTTTCCACCCACAGTAAGCACTGGGATACTAAATAAAATCCAGATAAAATAAAAGAAATAATGTTCACAGCTTGTGCAGGCTATTGCGCAGTGGTTAGAGCATTTGACTGAAATGCAAAGGACCCAGGTTTGAGATCCCAATGGCTGCAGCTTGAGCGACGGCTCATGTAATTGGAGCAAAGCTCACCAGCTTGAGCCCAAGGTCGCTGGATTGAGCAAGTGGTCACTTGATCAGCTGTAGCCCACTGTTCAAGGAACATATGAGACGAGTCAATGAAAAAGTAAGGTGTCACAACCAAAAACCGATGATTGATCTGTGACCTCGCAGACAATTAAAAAAATCTCTCCATTTCTGTCTGTCTGTCCCTATATATCCCTCTCTTTGACTCTCTCTCTGTCTCTGTAAAAAAGAAAAGAAAAAAGAGCAGTTCACAGAGACATTTGGAGGGTGTATACCATATTTCCCCATGAGTAAGACTCATCATTTTTAAAAATACGGGGTTAGAAAACGGAATGACTCTTACAGAGTGGTTTTAGTATTTTTTTACTTGCTATTCTTGTTTATGCCCATTTCTTCTCATTTTCTCAAAATTTGTGCCCCAAAATTAAGGTGCGTCCTATACAGGAAGGCTTCTTATAATTGGGAAAATGTTACTTTACAAACTCATCAGTGATTTCTTCTTGGGGTGAGATTTATAAAAGCATAATTCATTCTTCTATGCAATTTAAGATGCAAAAAACAACAAAAGCTCGTTTTTCTTCTATTTATTTATTAATGTTAGAGGTAGGATAGACGGGGAGAAAGACAGACAGATAGTCAGAAACATGAATCAGTTTCGGTATGTTCCTTGACCAAGGAGCAAACCTATGACATTAGCATATAGGTGTGATGCTTTAACTCCTGAGCTTTCTGGTGAGAGCAAATCATGGTTTTTTGGGGAAAAATTTTACTAGAGAAAATAAGAGGTAATTAAAAAATAAAATGAAAATTTAGTCTTCTGTGGCGACAACACCAGAAGACTTTTCTTTGCACTTAAATTTGAGGGGCATAATGCCCTGACCTTTTGGCTCAGGGGTAGAGTGTCGGCCTGGTGTGTGGGGGACCCAGGTTTGATTCCCGGCCAGGGCCCATAGGAGAAGCACCCATTTGCTTCTCCACCCCACCCCCTCCTTCCTTTCTCTCTCTCTATTCCCTTCCCACAGCCAAGGCTCCATTGTAGCAAAGATAGCCTGGGCAGTCGGGATGGCTCCTTGGCCTCTGCCCCAGGCACTAGAGTGGCACTGGTCGCGTCAGAGCAATTCCCCGAAAAAGCAGATCATCGCCCCCTGGTGGGCAAAGCCTTGACCCTGGTGGGCGTGCCAGGTGGATCTTGGTTGGGCGCATGCAGCAGTCTGTTTGACTGTCTCTCCCCATTTCCAGCTTCAGAAATATACAAAAATAAAAATAATAAAAGAAAAATTTGAGGGACATAAGCACTATTTCTAATTGTTTAGCAGAAAGTGACCCTTTTCCTAACATGCACTTTCTCTTGTGCCATGGCAGCAGTTTAGACTGAGAGACCTCCTAAACTTGTACATCAGAATTTATATGAGCAATAGTCATGACATACAAGCTAGGTTCTTTTGCTCACAGAACACCTCAAAGGGTCTTTGAATTAAAACTTCTCTATATTCTCAGTTTTATACCTGAGAACATGCATTGCTGAAAAACCGAGTTTATGTCTCAGCTCTGCTTTCTGAGAAACAGATATACTGATCCTCACCATAATCAATCATAACTGACACCAAATATATTACACTACCAAATACAGTGCTTGTTTCAACTTACGATTAATTTCTTCATGTTTTTTTGTCTATACCAGGACTATGTAGATTTCATAAATAATGAAAGTAAGTCTATCTCATTCACTATAGGCATTCAGTTTCGAGCACTCTACCTGGCATATAATAAAAATACAACAAGTGTTTCCTTAATGAAAGAAGAGTCCTTTGCATATGTTCACAGATATCCACAAATGACAGACAATTTGGACCCACACAAATATGCTCATGTGCAATGCACATGTATGCACACAGATGTACACTCACCCAGTGAACCTCAGTATATACAAAAAGAGAAATATAATAGGTACACAAAGAATACGGAAAGAAAATGTCATAGTATGAATAGTATATATATCAGTATGAAAATTTGTTTTTGTTGTTATTGAGATTATTTTTCTTGCACTTCTGCAAGAAGAATATATTCTTTATAATAGAAAAGCTGTTAAAATTCAACATACCTGTCAAATTAAAGCAAAAACTATATTACAATAAAAAGTAGATTTATTTAAAAGGAATTAAAAAGACAGAAGTTAAAAGAGTAGAAGAGGAAGTCTTGAATGCAGGGACATGAGTTCCCTGCACAGTACCTGGTATAAGATGGGCACTTTCAAAGGCTTTATGAAAGCATCGCTGGAAACAAAGAAAAAAAGGAGATGAACCGAGATATTTTAAAAATACAAACCACTAAGAATACAGAAAATATTTACAAAAAAGGAAATTTGGAATCAATGTTTATAGAAAATGTTCTCTACCAAACTATTCCTTTGAACCTGTACTGAGGCGGGATGCCGAAGAAGCACACGAGGTGGCAGCAGAGAAGCACTTGTAACAGAGACCATTATTGTATGTTCTATGGAACAAGTTCCAGCCACATTCAGAAGATTGAAATGATACGAAGTGTATCTGTTGTTTTCACTACAGTTAACGTTGAAAGTAGTAGCAAGCAGTAACCAGAAATTGCTTCAAATTGCAAGGTATAAAATTTTCTTTTAGATAGCCTTGGATTCAACATTGATAGATAATGCACAACATCCAACTGCTGTGTTTTTCAAGTAAACTGCTCTGAGCTGTTACTCAAAAGGTGAAAATGACGTGGCAGCAGAGAAGCACACTTGGAATATATTTACCACATATAATCCTCTCTTTCCTTTCAAACACGTTTCAACTACCTCTAACCTTAGAATTGATATAAATCATGATTCTTGGTGTCATTACATTTAATATAGTAAAAAGGAATAGAAATTAACTGAAAATCCCTTTTATTTAAGGTAAGAAAATTCACTCCTAAATGACCGAGTCCCCATATTCATATTTGAACATAAAATATATGGTTGGGGAGTAAGTTCGTAGCATTTTAACCGAAGATATTTATTTAAAAGAAACAATAATTATATGAATAATTAATCAATTATTTATTCGCCATTGCTGTTTAGAACCTCTTCCACCTCTCGACCAATTTGTTGGTGCTGTTCCTCCTAAAATCACCTGGTCTGGTGTCAAAGAATTGGTTGAGCCAGTTTTTAAGGACCCCTTTGTCATTGAAGGTAATGACCTTCATATGGTTTGACACAGAGCAGAAAAGATGGTAATCGGATGGTGCAAGGTCTGCAGAATACGGTGAATGCTGAAGGACGACATCCCATTTGAGCTCTTGGAGTGTGCCTTTGATGACTTGTGCAACATGGGGCCTGTCCTTGTCATGAAAAAATGTGGTTTGACCATGTCGATCAGAACTTTTCAGTCAAATAGCCTCATTCACGCGGTGCAGCTGGGCAACGTAGAGCTCCTTGTTGACCTTGGCATTCTTCTTGAGCATTTTTCAGTGCACCATGCCCTCCCACTACCACCAAACACATATCATGATCTTCTTTGCATGAAGGTCCGGCTTGACTGTCGGCTTTGAAATATCTCCTGGAGCCACCCACTCCTTTCTTTGCTTCATATTGATGTATAGGCACCTTTCCTCATCTCTCATGCCTATTCGGTACAAAAAGCACTGTTTATGACCATGTGTTATTCGATGGTGGGCTAGATACCGAGAAGCAATTTGAAGGCGACTGTCTTTGTTTTTTTTGTTAAGCTCGTGAGACACCCAGGCTCCCAATTTTTCAGTAAATCCCATTAAATGAAGGTGATTGAGAATCGTTTTATGATCACAGTTCATATTTCCGCCATTTAATGTCTGGTTTGGTGACCGTTCTCCATCAAAAGTGATTTGAGATGTTCTTCATCAAATTCAGAAAACCTTCCTCTGCGGTACATGTTATTGACATCAAGGTCGCCATTTTTGAAATTGGCAAACCATTTCCTTCCTGTAGACTCGCCTACCACACCTTCTCCATACAGGTTGGAAATGTCCCGGGCTGCTTCAGCAGCTTTTTACCTCGATGAAATGCAAAGGAGTGCAGGTTTCGAAAATGTTTATTTTTACCTCCTGGGTATTCCATTTGTAAACCTCCAAACTAATAAATAATTAAATTACTCTAAAATATAATTAAATAGTTTTGTAGAGCAGAAAGAGTTTTATCTAATGAGTACTTACCCTATGTTAAACAACAAACAAATTCTTATAAAATATAAAAACGCTATGAACTTATTCCCCAACAAAAATAGCTTACAAGGAATGGAAATAAAAATGACATAATGACACCTATGGAAAAATTCAGTAATTTATATATTTCAGGGCAAGAAATCCTTAAAAAACACAGCCTTTCCACCAACATTAAGCACCAGTATAATAAATGAAGTTCAGAGAAAATAAAAGAATAAATGTTCACAGATTGAGCAGGCGATGAAACAGTGGTTAGAGTATTTGACTGGAATGCAAAAGACCCAGGTTTGAGATACCAAGAACGCCAGCTTGAGTGACGGTTCATGTCATTGGAGTAAATCTTACCAGCTTGAGCCCAAGGTCGCTAAATCGAGCAAGCAATCACTCGTTCAGCTGTAGCCCATTGTTCAAGGAACATATGAGACAGGAGTCAATGAAAAAGTAAGGTTTTTGACG